>NW_027467733.1:495000-505000 GCF_046742065.1 Oratosquilla oratoria
CATTACAATCCCAGACCGCAAACTCACGAACCAAGATTTCATCCCTATCGTGGTCTCTCTCTCTCTCTCTCTCTCTCTCTCTCTCTCTCTCTCTCTCTCTCTCTCTCTCTCTCTCTCTCTCTCTCTCTCTCTCTCTCTCTCTCTCTCTCTCTCTCTCTCTCTCTCTCTCTCTCTCTCTCTCTCTCTCTCTCTCTCTCTCTCTCTCTCTCTCCTCTCTCTCTCTCTCTGTCTCTCCTCTCTCTCTCTCTCTCTCTCTCTCTGTCTCTCTCTCTCTCTCTCTCTCTCTCTCTCTCTCTCTCTCTCTCTCTCTCTCTCTCTCTCTCTCTCTCTCTCTCTCTCTCTCTCTCTCTCTCTCTCTCTCTCTCTCTCTCTCCCCAAGTCCTCATTGTTAGGTCCCCCCAACCCCCAGTTTCTGTTCCAGTGCCACTTGTCGTGACCTAACTTGACCTGGTCCGTTTTCATATCTAAACCTCATCCCTGACCTTCCTAGTGACCAACCCCGTAGTCTCCCATGCACCTCAGGCCTCTTTTCCCCATCATACATCAGCTTCTATCCTCCCCAAAATACCAAAGCCCCCCATAGATTCCACAAAAAATTCCCAAAACAATCACTCCCACAGATTCCAGTCTCTCTCTCTCTCTCTCTCTCTCTCTCTGTGTGTGTGTGTGTATATATATATATATATATATATATATATATATATATATATATATAATCACATACATTTACCCTCTCCTCTCTATCTATATCATCTCTCTCTCTCCATAGAATCCTTTATCTTTCATGCATCAAGTCTCTCCACCATCTCCCAGTTCCCCAGTCTCTTTCGTACAAGTCGCTGGTTAGGACTCGGCCCCCCTTGAGCCAATTACTCCCGTCCCCAGGAATTCCCCCAAGTTATCTGGGTGACCTAGCTCACCCCCAGTGCTCCCCCACCCACCCATCCACCCATGCACACGTCATCTGCCTCACCCAGTGCCCCGGCAAAGCATGGTGTCACTGTCGTCTCAAGCCCTAAGGTGCACACTTGCAGTGTAGCACTGTATACATGTTCCTGCTTGGCCTCACCCCCCTTCCCCCCCTTCCCCCTCCCCCCTCGGTGCGGACGTGCCTAAGCAATCGATAAGGCACGGTGGTGGCGTGGGGGGGGGGATTGGGACATGTCACCATATGCCCCCCCCCAGTTGACCTCAGACTACCCCTCCCATTTTACTTTATCATAGCAGTGATACATGACGCTTATTCACTCTATTCCCCCCCTCTCCTCCACTTCACTCCCTCCCCCAACCCCAAGCGGGCACCCTCTTTGAAAGGGAAGGGTTCAATAATGACCCCCAAACACACCCCCACGTCCCGCAAAGGTCGTGTGACCTATTCTCTACATAAAACGTGGCCTCACACGTCACGTCACCCCATGTCACGGTCACAGTGACACCCCATCATCGTTGTCACAGTCACTAGTGCCACAGTCCTGTCTCATTCGTGACGTCACTGAGTTCCCGCGTTCGATTCTCGTCCACGTACTGCACGCACACCTTTACCTGGTGTCGTTCCTCTTCACCCTAGCAACCTCGTTGTAGTCGTGTAGGATCACCCTGTGTCTGCCAGCGTAGGAACACCTGCCCGCACCAGCACCTGGAAACACCCTCACCCTGAACACCTCCCCTTACTCAGCACCTCCCACACCCCTGCCATGTGGCACTTTTCCGCTCAGAGGCGGCCGCCTCTAAGACAGCATACCCTCCTGCTGTCGTCACCAATATTCCCCTCGCAACCGTCCTCCCTCTCACCCTCAGCTTCGTCACCGCATTCTTGGCCCAACTTGACCCGAAGTACTTTAGAGACACCCACCCAGCCAGCCTTTGCCTTTTCTTAGTGTTGTATTCCTCCTCTTCCCTCCTAATATCCTCATTTCTTTTACTTTATTCTACTTGTTTCTTGCGTCTCTATCCACGCCCTCCTTCCTCATTCCATGGCATCCTCTTCTTCCTTTCCATCTTTTTCTCCTTGTCTTCTTACCTTCTCTCTTGCTCTCCTCTCTTCCTCATTCACTCTTTTCTTCTTTTCCTCCCTCCCTTCTCCCTCCTTTCCTTCCTTCTCCCTTCTTCCTTCTCCCTTCTTCCTTTTCCCTCCTTCCTTTTCCCTCCTTCCTTTTCCCTCCTTCCTTTTCCTTCCTCCTTCCCAACTTTCCGTTTTACCTCTTTTGTATCAGCCACCCTTCCCATCTTGATGCCATCCGTAGAATCTTTTTATTTCTATTGTTTATTTTATAATTATTGATTTTTTTTTCCCATTTCCTCCCTCCCTTCCTCTAGTGGGTATTTCCATCCACCATCCATTTTTCCTTTTTTTTTTATCTTGATCCATCACCTCACCTTCGTCCTTAACCGCAATCACAACCTCACTCTTCGCCGAGGCCCACCTTTGGGGATGAACTTTGAGGGGGCGAATTTCGTCTGTATTTGTGTGTGTGTGTGTGTTCACATGAGAAAAGTAGAACGCCCGCAGTGGACCATTTAACAATAAATGAAGGTTCGATCTTTGACTCAGTCAAGTGCCACTCGAAGGAAAGTGTCTGGGGAACTTCCTTTCCGAAAGAATAATTCAAGTCGAGAGACGTTTCGTGGAAAGTTGATTTTTGGTGTGTGTGTGTGTGTGTGCGCTCGCGCACGTACGCACCATTTATGGGTTGCGGTCGCTAGCACCTGTTAGGCACAACCTGTCGGTGCATGGTTAGGCTACAGTCGTGGAAGAGGAGGCCCAGTTGGTGGTAGTAGGAGTTCGTGGACGGGATGGGGAGGATGAGTAGGAGGTGGAGGGGGGAGGTTTCTCCCACAAATGTGGAGACACGTAACAATTTTTTTTTATTTTTTTTATTTTTTTTATTTATTTATTTATTTTTTTATCGGTGATTTTGGAAAACGGGACTAGAGTGAGGGAGGGAGGACGAAGAGAAAGGAGGGAAAGAAAGGGAGTTTTGTGACAAACTGTGAACAAGGGAGGAAGTGGTAATGTGATAGGAATCGTCAAGTATTAGCCTGAATAAAGTCTGTTAAGGGTCGATAAAGGAGTTATCACACTGAGCAACCACAAACAGCACCAGCGCCGACAGCTGAGAGTTCTTTTGAGTAAAAATTGATCAAATATTTTCAATTTTCCAAATATAGATTTATCTTTTCGTCATATATTACGTAAAGCTGAATATGAACGAAGAGATTGTATACCTATGCGAATGTTAGACACAATGTTAAGATGTTATTAGAGAAGCCTACATTTCTGTAAGTGTTCTTAGAGAAGCGTAAATCTCTGTAAGCGAAGTCATAGTCTAGTTATTCAAATGGAGGTTGGAGGTAGGATGTCGAAGGAAAAATAGCCCAGTGTGATAAGCCCTAGATGGCTGACTGTGGTTTGTGTGTGTGTGTGTGTGTGTGTAAGGGGGTTCGTACTAGAAAGAGGGAGAGAATGTTCTTCACGGCGTCAATAAAAATTGCTGTGCTATATTTCAGAGTGTCACGTGAATTGGTCGTTGCAAATGTTGGCTCGAGGGGGAGAGGGGGGAACTGGGTGGGGTGGGGGGAGTCGTCGATACGGAGGACGGGTGAAGGGTCTCGGTGCCACTCGACGAGTATATTCTTGGTTGGCACTCAGTGGCACCAGCAACACGCAAGCACGTATGTGCGCGCGCACATTCACACACACACACATACACAGGGAGATGGTGAATATGAATTTTGGGTATAATTGAAATTTAACTTACCATACAGTACATTCTCTCTCTCTCTCTCTCTCTCTCTCTCTCTCTCTCTCTCTCTCTCTCTCTCTCTCTCTCTCTCTCTCTCGGCTGCACGGAATCGCCTGTGCTTTATCATAATAAAATAAATAAGGCACGTGCCCGTGGCGTTTGGGGTGAGAGCACCAAGTATCCACGCAGACACATTCTTACACGTCGGCCGGACCTCTCGGATTCCTCACGTCGCCTGCGCAAGTCATGTGGCACCCAATGCCAATGGCTCTTATCCACGTCCCCTGCATATGCAATATATATGTATGTATATATATATATACATACATATATATGTATATATATATATACATACATATATATATATATTTATATATATATATTGGAAACTAGTATGTTATAACACATTTGTAAAAGATCACTGTTAACCCACTATCGGAGAAATAATAACAGAAAGTACAGAGAAACTGTATATTTCGACTACTCTGTAGTCCTCTTCAGCAAAATGCTTACATAAGGTTAAGGTACAAGTATATATGAGGGGTACATAGAAGGAGATGAGGAAAGTGGGGGGGGGGCTCAGGTCGTCATGACCCGGCCATTTCAAGGGCATGTGACCTGAGGGCCCCCCCCACTTTCCTCATCCCCTTCTATGTACCCCTCATTTCTTCATATATACTTGTACCTTAACCTTATGTAAGCATTTTGCTGAAGAGGACTACAGAGAGTAGTCGAAATATACAGTTTCTCTGTACTTTCCGTTATTATTTCTCCGATAGTGGGTTAACAGTGATCATATATATATATATATATATATATATATATATATATATATATATATATATATATATATATATATATATAATGTGCGAGGGGAAATAGGAAACGCAGGAAATTTTGTCAGAGTTTATTCCTGACTAGTTTCATAGATTCTTCTTTTCTTCTTTTCTTCTTCTTTTTCTTCTTAAGGACTCCTGTGTTTCCTTTTCCCAGTCACATCACAGGGGTTGTGAATGAGAGTGGAGTGGGTGTAGATGAAATGGGTGGGAGTGGAAACATGCCCCTTGTAAGGGGGGGAAAAGCCCTTGGTATATGTATGTGTGTGTATAATATATATATATATATATATATATATATATATGTATAATATATATGTATGTATATATATGTATAATATATATGTATGTATATATATATATATATATATATGTATGTATATATGTATATATATGTATGTATGTATATATGTATATATATGTATATGTAATGTATATATGTATATATATGTATATATATATATATATATATATATATATATATATATATTTGTTTTAATTACACACTGTCTGAGAAACAAAGCAAAAGAAACAGACGAACTGTATATTTCGACCACTACTGTGGTCCTCTTCAGCAGATTACAAGGTAAGATGTACAAGAATATATACAATGAGAGAGGTACAAAGTAGGAACAAGGGGAGGTGGCTCAAGCTACTTTGTACCTCTCTCATTGTATATATTCTTGTACATCTTACCTTGTATCTATCTGCTGAAGAGGACCACAGTAGTGGTCGAAATATACAGTTCGTCTGTTTCTTTTGCTTTGTTTCTCCGACAGTGGGTAATTAAAACATTTTACTAAATGTGCTACTACATTTTCGTCTTGTGAAATATATATATATAATACGAAAGTACTTACTGTCTACAAATTCCCCATCTCCTGTGGTTATTTTGCATTTTTGTATCACGGTGATGTTATTGCTTAAATATATATATATATATATATATATATATATATATATATATATATATGCAAAGTAGACCACTTGGAAAAAAGAAACTAACGAAGCAGAGCGCTTTCGTATATTACATCTTCACTTGCACTGAAGATGTAATATACGAAAGCGCTCTGCTTCGTTAGTTTCTTTTTTCCAAGTGGTCTTCTTTGCATAAGTGAACACATGTACCCGTGTTCTTATTAGCATATATATATAATATATATAATATATAATATATATATATATAATTGTGTGTGTACGTGTATAAAATGGTAGAATACACATTTTGATCCATCAGTCCATGTTTAGTGTGTGTGTACACAAGCACTTGCTCCAGGAGGACTTTGAGCTTTGACAAGGTTCCTCTTCGGCTTGAAATAATTTCACCTTGGACATGGGATAGAATAGGAAGAGGACAAAGAAGTAACGCCCAGCATGTGTGACTTCCAATAGATTTGTGTGTGTGTGTTTGTGTGATACAAATGGTGTGTCAATATAACGTGAGAATGGTTCATAATGTATCTGTAATGGGGTAACTAAGTATCGCTCTCACATAAAGGACACACGCGTGCGCACGCACACACACACACACAAACACACACAATCACTCACTCACTCACTCATAAACCACATGTACATATATTTATACATTGAGTTAACCTAAACCTAACGTGTGAACATTCCGATCGGGCCACCACCTGGATCACGCTCCTTTTTCTCTCCCTCCTCTGCTGTTTGGGACGGCAGCATGCACGCATACATGCTCAATCAGACCTCGTCCGGTTTCTCAACCATGTAGTATGACAGCATGATAGGAGGCGGCGGAGGCTCATGCTGCACGCTGTTATGTACACTGCCGAAGTGTAACGCTGATAGTTGATAGAGCCCCCTCTCCTTTTTTGGGGGGGGTGGTCGTGCTTTTTTTTCATTTTTATCCTTTCGCTACTCAATTACTGAACGAATATTCTTAGACACGTGATGTTACACACACATACACTTTCCTTATTTATGCATGGCCACAACACATTGTATTGTATGCTAATGTGGGAGAGGGTGTGTGTCCTTTTCATAATGTGCGTGCGTGTGTGCGTATTGCGCCCGTGTGTGTACAGTATATAAACTTGTCTGCAGGATCCGTACGCCTTTTTTCAATCTGTAATATAGAGAAAGGTTTTCCCACACACAAGCACGCCCGCGCGCGGTTCGACGGTGCAGTGGTAGTGTCCGCAACTGCTATTCCAGTGGCCAGAGCTCGAATCCCGGCCAGGGCCGATGTGATATCAATATCGCTGTTCTGTGAGTCTGTACTCCAACTCTCGTGGGCAGAGAATTGTGTGTGTGTGTGTGTGTGTGTGTGTGTGTGTGTGTGTGTGTGTGTGTGTAAGGTCACAGCATTACTCATAGATCAGTCACATATGATCTGAGTTCTCATACGAAGGGTAATATCTGTCGATCGCGAGTCCAACACGTGATCCAAGACCATGGTTAATCACATACACACGCACACACATACACACACACACATGCACACACACTTTGTCTTTTTCTCTCTTCCTTTCCTTTCACACCTACCTTACAATATAACTTATATGATGTACATTGTGTGTGTGTGTGTGTGTGTGTATATATATATATATATATATATATATATATATATATATATAGTATGTTGTATTCACAGATAGGAAGGAGGGGAACAAGGCTCGCATACCACCGCTCGACTAGAGCAGAGATGAGAGGAACATTCCAGCGCAACGTCTAGTGTTGGCAAAGGACACTCGGGAGGAGATTCAATATATTTATTATTATTATTATTATTATTATTATTATTATTGACAAGTGTCCTCTTAAAATGGGAGAAACATTGTTGTAGAGTAGTTATGCAATACAATTTTCGCCAGTTCCGCACGAAAAATTGTGGTTTGTACCGGTGAAGTAGTATTAAATCAGACACCGCTGAAGACTGGCACAACTTGGATTTTAAATGACTGAAGAGCCGCGTAGCTGTCTATGTGCTTTGGGGGCAGGTAACGGTCACTGCTGAGGACTGGAGAAGAGTGCGGGATTCGAATTCCACAACTAAGCGAGTGAGACTCCTTTGATGACGCCACCAGGGCGTGCCTGCACATGCACACACACACACACACACACACACACACACACACACACACACACACACACACACACACACACACACACACTATATATATATATATATATATAATATATATATATATATATATATATATATATATATATATATATATATATATATATATATATATATATATATATATATATATATATATATATACACATACCAAACGGCCTTTCCCCCTTCCACGGGGGGAATATATATACATATATATATATATATATATATATATATATATATATAATATAATATAATATAATATAACGTGTTGCAACTCCCTGATTTGCTGAACAAAGCATGCACGAATGCCACCGTGGCGTTGCATTACAAATCGATGTATTGAGGCAAGGAATGCAGAGATGGTCCGGACATGGCTTGAACAGTCAATCAGGCGTTCGCTATGCAGGGCAAGCAAGTGCTTTGGCGTCATATTTCATGGAAATAATTATAAGAATCGTTACAAGGAATCGTGTACATTGCGTAAACATCTCTCGCTTCGGATATTAATAGCGGTTACAACTTTTGATGACAAAATCTGGTTGCTACGGTGCATGGTGAGGTGGTGGTGGTAGTGGTAGGTTAATAGTGATGATGGCATGGTGGTTTGAGTGATGACAGTTGTGGTATGGTGACGGTGGTCACGTGTTGGTATAAGTGGTGGTGATGGTTGCAGTAGTTTTGGTTGTTGTGGTCTTGGTGGTGAGTTGAAATAATTTTTAACATTCAATTAGAACTCTTGCATGGCCATATAACTTCATAGTCGAACTTACGTTAACTTACGCACGAATACATGTATATACGTATTGTGTGTGTGTGTGTGTGTGTGTACGTCTGCCCAGTCAGGTGTGTTTGTATGCATATCTTAGCCAAGATTAGGTATTGGTGCTGTTTGTGCGTGTCTGTGTGCGTGCGCGTGCCATTGCATATAAAGGTGGAAATTTAAAGATATCTTGAAATATGAAGTTGGCATTTGTTTTGTTTTACGTGCTTTGTTTCATTGCATGGGGAGAAATATGTCGAGACTCGTATGCCCTTCGAAAGAAACTTGAAGTGTAGTCTCCGCGAACGGGAAGGTTCATGCTAAATTAGGGGGGGGAAGCGGTCCCCCGGTTGAATTAAATCGTCTGGCGTCAGGTTTGATAGAATATCTAAAGGGCGTGCAGGGTATGTTCAGATGTGGTTCAGGCGGTGTGATGTTCAACAATATACAGACACTTTCCCACATGGTCATTTATCCACATGGACTTTTTCCTCCACATGTTCAGCATCGAATTGAACAAATTCTTTGTGTGTTCAACCGGATGTAAATGTTCGTGCGCATGGCGTCATCTTCGCAAAAGGAGTTGGACGGGTTTCTGAAGGTGTTTGTTACACCTTCAGTTCAGTACCGCACTGTTCAGTTGTTGCCGTGGCCAACCAGGTCGATTTAATTCAGCTGAGGTCGGACCCCAGGGCGTCGGGACCTGGGTCACGGTCGACATAGGGGTTGTTCACACCGGGAGGCGACCTGAACACAATCGCCTGGCGGAAGTTGTAGGAAGGATTGGGTGTTCGTGTTGGAGATGGTACAGGGTTTATCATTGGGGCGGCGTGGTGCGCTTTGCTCGATTCCAACAACGCACTTGACCCTGACCTAGACTTCTGCTTGGCTTCTTCCTCGTCCCTCTTGGGCAAGACTCCTTAAAGTACCTTTTGCTTGGAACGATTATCGCTCAACGATGATCGTTCATGGCTCAGTGATGATCCTCGAACGATTGTCCAGAGCACTGATTCTTTGTTTTTGAACGAGGCTGTTTTCCTACGAGGTGCAAAGTACCAAGCTGATCATTTTAATCGAACCTACAACCAACGCGTTTACCCAAGTAAGTAGGATGCCAGGTAGGATGCGCGTCACACACCATTGGCTGTGGTAGTAGGTTAAAGTAACCGCGCCGAGCGAAAGGTATCTTTACCCACCTCGGTACTTGGGGGATCCGTAGCCCATTCGGTGTCCACTAAATATCCTAATGGCGGGGTCGCCAGATCGAAGATTAGCGGTAGTTAGTGGATGCTAAACGATCTCATTCAGTGTTGATGTGATCGCTGGAAAGTGAGTGAATGAGCGTGATTCATAAAGGAGTGTTAAACTACCTCGTTTGAGGCCCAGGAGCGCCTGCAAGTTAGAAAACGGGTAAAGGGGGGGGGGTTAAAATCAGAAAACGGATGGCAGGAACATGAGAATGGAGGTAAATGCAAGGGGCCACAAGGCCTACACTATGCAGTTCCATGTTCATTACCACCTATCAGGCCCATCCACAAAGTTGCCTAACATTTTCTTAAAACAACCG
>NW_027467733.1:507500-592500 GCF_046742065.1 Oratosquilla oratoria
ATGTTGAAATGTGTATGGCAGAATGAGTGAAAAGGGTGGTGAGGTAAACGCCAAAAAACCGTAGGAGTTTTATTACTAACGTTTCGTCCTTAAGGGGAAGTCTCTTTAAGGACGAAACGTTAGTAATAAAACTTCTACGGTTTTTTTTAGTTTCTCACCACCCTTTTCACTCGTGTGTGTGTGTATATATATATATATATATATATATATATATATATATATATATATACATACATACATATACATATACATACATACACACTGGGTCCCAGTGAACAGATTTACATTTATGAACCACATTTCACTTTAATTCTAAGCCATCAACTTCGAGAGACATGAGAAGGCATACATGCAGAAATTGAAACGTGGTACACCCAAGGACTCGAACCTCCGCTAGCACGTGACAGGTGATAGTGACAACATTGCGCTATCAAGAGAGAATTAAAGTGAATTGTGGTATATATATATATATATACATATATATATATATATATATATATATATATATATATATATAGAATATACTGTACACACACACACACACACACACAGTATATATTCTCCATCTGGATGTCGGCAGGTCATTTCTTGGTCCCTCCGCTGAACGATAATTCTGTCTTCCTCCCCCCCCCTTCTCTCTTTATCTCTCTCCCAAATCCGTCGTTATCAGCCTTCCCGTCCCCTCCTAACTGAATAAAATAACCTTGCGTCTAGCAAGAATAGGATTATTGAGCCAAAGCCAAGTAGTTAAACGTGGTAGTCTTCATTAAGTGACTACAATTACATGTCCCGGTCCATACCACCGGTCTAGGCCACGGTCAAGGCCTACCGGTGAAGCTCCACCGTGCGGGTTCCTCGCTTCTGTGTGTGTGTGTGTGTGTGTGTGTGTGTGTGTGTGTGTCTCTCTCTCTCTCTCTCTCTCTCTCTCTCTCTCTCTCTCTCTCTCTCTCGAATCGGGTACCGGTTACCTTTCGGGTCATGTCCGGTAAGGGACGTGTTTTGGTTGTTGACCCGAGGCTTCGTCTTCAGTAGGCTTGTGGACTTCATTGAAGTGGGCTACAGTCACCACAGAGAACTGTATATGATTGTGTGTGTGTGTGTATGTATGTATGATTCTTCATGGTCTTGTATGACGTTAAATCCGTGATCGACAGCTAATAGCCTCCAAGCTGAGAGTTCAAATATTAATGGCTCGATCTGTGAGAGACCTTACAGTCGCACACATTTTTTAATCCATTGCAGTACACAGGAAAAGAGCAACGTTCGTGGGGTCCTGTCTCTTAATCTTCAATTGTCATGTCTACAGTAATTTCAAATTCATGTATGATTCTAACTTGGTCGATTTTATTCTCCATTTATCATACTTATATTTTTATTACTTCAGCCTGGTCCAAGTATATATGCTTCTATATGGATTTTTTTTTATGTGTTTAACAGGTTGTTGTATATGGGGATGGAGCTGTGTTAATGGAGTGCCGTCTCTTTGCCTGCACTCGTCAAACTATCAAACTTTGTCTGAAATTGGTTAATGTTATTTATCTGGGTTATACTCCTATACATTATTTCCAAGTTCACACAGTATGTGGGTGTGGGTGAGAGGGAGAATGTAAAAAAAGTCTTTGATCATTTCGTGGAATATCATGGAATTCCCCAATGGTGCCGTCCATCTCCAAAGGAAAGAAAACGTAGTTCTCAACTTAAATCACAAGAAATAATGAAAAAATATAATAATAGCGAGTAATAATATACAATATAATGGTAATAGTAATAAAGTTATAGTGCTGTAATATGAGATAATAATAATGATGTTTTAGCCGTATATGATTTACTGGTATTTTCACGGTTTCCATAATAAAATAATGATTTAATTAATAATTATCAATATGATTTATGATTGCGTTGTAGCATTTCTCCTATAGTTGTTTATTATTTTAGTTATTAAGTTGAATCAGTTTTTTTCACGTTGTGCACCAACAGTTCCTGAAAGGTGATGGAAATAAACATGGGTGAATATAGACAAGAAGGAAATATATGAAGATGCCTCAATGAACAAGGTTAATGGGGAACATTAGAATTGAGTAAGAAGAGATGGGGAAGTGATCAAAGGTGTTTAAGGATAGCAGGTGCACAGCCTCCGCCTTGGGAATGATGCCGACGTTGCCCTGCTGGCCCCCCCGGGTAATCGTCGAGGAGACATTCCGAAGCTGTCTGTCGGCTGGACGTGTGTACGCGCGCGCGTCTGTGTGTTTGTGTGTGTGAGATAGTGCCTGTGTATATATGTGTGTGTGATTCATCATGGTCTTAGATCACGTGTTGGACTCGTAATCAACAGCTATTACCCTCCCGGATGAGGGTTCATGTATATATGGAATGAAGTAGGTAATGTGTACGAGAGGTTTATCGTGGTCTTAGATCAGGTGTTGGAGTCGTGATCGACAGGTATTACCCTCCTGGATGAGAGCTGAGAAGTTATATATTATCCGATCTAGTATGTGTGCTCGCTCGCATTTACGTTTACACAATCATCCAGAGGAACTATTATAACGATAGGCGTAGCAATAGTTTCCCATCTAATTTTTGTTTAGTCATTAGATGTTGGTTAACAATTATTATTATTTTTTCCTCTCCTACTCGTATTCCGACCAATTATGGAACCTCCTTGGGGGAACTTAGAACTGCTGTAATTAGCCGTGGTACAAGGAAAAAGGTTGGAATGGGGGCGGGCGTCGTTTCAGCCCATTGAGTGATCTAAAGAGTAGACTCCATGGTCGAAACTATTTCTACCACTACTAGTATTACTACTACTACAACGCTCTCTCCCTTTTTCTTTTTCGATTCTTTTTTGAAGTCCTTGGTTGTTCCGTTGGAGATGGTGGGAAGATTTGACCCCATTGGTAGAATAGAATCGCCTGTTGGATTCCAGAATAAACCTAACCAGTTTGGAATGAGCGCGCGGAACGATGCTGCCGAACCGTTTGGGATCACCCTTTGGGGAGCGTTTGGGTCTCCCAAGGCGGAGGTGGAGGCACCGGCGGTGCCACGCCCCGGTGCCAGCGGGAGGAGGAGGGGGAGGGGCAAGGGTAAAAGGTGGTGGTGGTTGAAATGGTTTTCATGGTAATAGTGGATAGGTGGTAAGCACCTACCCCTCCCCTCCCTTCCATAAATGATAAAAATTTGTAGATAAAAAAGTATAATGTTGATGTCAAAGCCTCGTGTAAAAAAAAAAAAAGAGAGAGAGAGAAGTATATGAAGAACGACCACCATAGGACACAGGAAAAAGGTAAATAAAAATAAAGATAAAATGATAAATAAGAAATAAGAGGAACAACCAGACACAGGAAGAACTCGCATGCGCACTTGTCTGAATAGTAATTGCACAACATTACGACGCTATTTGGGGAGCTGCTGGCAGCTTTGCCAGGAGGCGCGAAGCTGGCGTCAAGGCCATCACCTTTGCCCAACGTGGTGGGACTGTCAGAGCAAATCAGTCGTCGGTAACTGTTGCATAGGAACCAACACACCACACAACACGCCCGCGCGTACACACAGACACCGTTCTAGAATTAGCTCAAAGTATTGTCAGTGTGTCTGTATCGCTGTTAACTCAATATACCGATTTTTTTTACGCGCACGTGCACACACACACACACACACACAAACACACACACACACACACACACACACACACACACACACACACACACACACACACACAAAGTATTTGATGGTGTAATGGTTAACGGTGAGGGCTCGCGACGATGCGGACCCAATGTCGTGCCCCTCTCAGTGGTAGAAAACTTCAGAAACACTAAGTCGTTACTGTCCTCCATGAACAATTGTGTGTGTGTGTGTGTAGGGTCACAACATTTCTTGCATGTGAACGCTTAGCTCATCCAGGAAGATGATAGCAGCCGATCACGGGTCCAACATATGATCTAGTATTACAATGAATCACCCGCGTGTGTAAAAATCTTATCTTTTGGCGTTAGACAGAACAAAAGGCAAGTACGCCGCTCTGTGAAGGAAGCTATCCAAAACGGGTTTAACCGCGTTCAACAAAGTTAGAATCCCCGCTGAGGGTTTAAAAGAGAAACAAAAGTTCTGTACGTCTTCTGTGGGTACTTTGAGTGTTGGGGATGGATCCTGAAGGTCACAGATGAGTGAGGATGGAAGGAGAAGGAGGAGGAGGGTGGTAGTGGAGGAAGAGGAAGAGGAGGGAGGAGAGGTTGTGTTACTGGTATTTTTGGAGGCGATGATGGTCAGCGTAGGAGAGGAGTTGGGTGGAGGGGGAGGGGGAAAAGTAGGCTCTGTCGTCTGCTTGTTAATCAGTACGAGAAATGAACAAAATTCTGTGGTCACATGAGCAAAATGTATAATTTTTTGTTGGGTTGGTAGGATTGTTGGCTGAGGTTAACCCGCTTCAGGTGATGGTGGAGGTAGCGGTGGATAAGGAAAAGGCTTACTTAGTATGTAGGTAGCTTTGTGTGTGTGGGAGAGATAGAATGTACAAAATACAAAACAGTTTATCATTGATGAAGTATAAGTAGTGGTATTGAATTTGCCGTGTTAAGCCCCACATTTCGGAACCTACTGTAGCCACCGGCAAACACTTTACTTCAGCCGAAGGACAGCCCTGTGGTAATTGGTCTGGAGGTGGAGGCGTGAGAGGAGTGCGGATGGGCATGGCCGTGGGGATGAGGGAGGAGGAGGAGGAGGGGGAGGGAGGCGGCTGTGGTTCTCCACTCTTGCAGTGTTGCCATGAGGACAGATGGCGGCATAAGTAGTACTGTCGAGTTCCAGATATCATGATGAAAATTATTATGTACATTCGGATCATTATTTTATTTATTTTTTGTTTTGTTTTGTGCGACGTAGTTGCCTGCTTGGTGTGTTAGTGTTTATGTTAATTTGAAAGAAGAGCCGTATTATGTACAGTGTATGTGTGTGTGTGCGTGTGCGCATATATATATATATATATATATATATATATATATATATATATATATAATATACTGTATATAATTGTGTGTGTTCAGGTGTCTATTTCCAATAACAAGTTCAAGATATACAACCTTTTCGGGTGAAGGTCCTGCCCACAAATTAATAAAATCGCCTTGCATTAACCAGAGCAAAATCAGTGAAGTGCGTCTTCGTAGCCAAAGGAGTTTATCATCGAGTTGTGACTTGAGCCCCGTAGTCGTTGAAGTCGTTCTTGTATCGTTCGTCGAGATCTCGTGCGGGTTGACGTCTTTCGTGTTGCCGTATATTGAGTCTCGTGGTTTCCTTGAGAAGACAAAAGCTTGGAGGACATCGGGAAGGTGGGAGTCGCAGGGCCTGGGAGGGGTAGGAGGAGGGGGGGGAGAGAAGAAACATCACCTTCGGCAGTAAGTGGATGACGCAATAATTCTGGTAGCATTCGGCGTACGATGTAGGACTATCGGGAGAAGATGTATGATGCATCTTACTTAGTTGGAGATGTTTGTGTATTGTATTCCTGTCATAAGAATGAGATGTGTGAGTTGTTTTTCTCTGTGGCAGTAGCTTTGACGATGTAGTTTCTTATGGGCGAGATATGCAAAGTAATAATCGAGACGTTCCCAGTCTTTGGGTACATGTTTGGGTATATGGGACGATTCACTACTTCTTCCCCCATGCCCCTGCCTTGGCCTCTCTCTCTCACCCCACCCCCTCGCTACCCCTATACATCCCTCCCTCCCAGCAACCCTCTCCTCTCCTCTCCTCTCCCCTCCTCTCTTGTCTCCTGTTTCCTCTCACACCGTCTCCGACCGAGTCTGACGCAGTAGCATCCTTCGACTTGGACGGAGCAGGTGTTCAGTTTAGTGTGCGCGCGCGTGTGTGTGTGTGTGAGTGCGCGCGTACCCGTGCTCACTGACTGTGTTCCCGCCGAGTTGTGGTGCACAGGATTCCCCCACGTGTTCGTCTACCGGGAGTGTGGTAGTGATAGTGTTCAGTCTCGGAACGGGGAAGGACGGCTGCTTTCCTACTTCGGGCCCGGTTTGTTGAGTCCTGTAGGAGGAGGAAGCTGGGTAGTGCCTTCGTCAGGCAGAACTTGGGAAGTGTTTGCCAGTCTAGTCTCCGCCTAGTCGCACGGAGGATTTTACGGTCGCACGTTTGTGAAACGTACGAGTAACGTAACGTAACGTTCTTCCACGTGGTCTCCGCTACCGGCAAATGGACTCCCCGCCTCGCGACATGACGGAAGAAAGTATGTATTGTTTGTTGTGTAAGGGTCATGTTACGTATGCATGTGTTCAGTGTAACATACCATAATCTTGAATCACGTGCTCGGCTTGTGATCGACAGTTAACAATTCGGTCGCGAGCCTAGAGTTCAATTTTGTGTGTATGTATGACAGAGACATTTGTTTGTTACTCTGGAATGCTTTGGTTGTAGGTAACGCATTTGTTGCCTTTTTGGTTAACCGTTCTGGCCCTGAACCAGAAACGGAGATGCTTTCAGTGCTATTCTTAGTGTCCTTGTGGAGCTGATGTTGGGCAACTGCAAGTTTATGAATTCAGTTGTATATTCCAAGACAACTTTGCGTACTTCGTGAGAGAGGAATTGTCGAACAGTATATGTCCATCATTGAGATCTGGACTCTTTCGTCATAGAATTGGGGAGGGGGAAGGGGAAGATGGAGTCGAGACGGAGGGATAACCTGTTTGGGGGGGGGGCAGTGGAAGGTTGATTTTGTCAATGTTCTACTCGTTCATTTATTCAGGATGTTGAAGTGCGCGTATGTACTTTGTGTCTTGGGAACATTTTGGTCTCCGTTTTCATCGTAGTTTGAATATATATATATATATATATATATATATATATATATATATATATATATATATATATATATTCCGAAAACATTACCGTCGACTTTATGTAATTACTTATTTTGTTTTCACGTTTCATATGTTATTTTAATATCAGTGTTCAGGCCCACCATAGAATTATAGTTTTAAATGATGCTGAAAATAAGTGAATTGGAACCATTCGGTATCAAGGAATCTTGATAGCATTGAACTGAAGTCTCCTCATCTTCGGTCGACATTTGCTGCTTGAGGTATTAGTCCCGTCTCAAGAGGAAAAGGAGGAGGGGGGAAAGGGGGGGGAAGCATGTGAAGAGTGTGTGCGTGCCGGGGGGGGGGGAGTCTTAGCGTCCGTCCCCTCCCGGGTACGCATCATGTCATTCACTTGTTTCTGTCATCGTCTTCGTCCTCTACACGATGACTTTACGAGCGAGACATCTTCGAGGATCCTCTGCCCGCCCTTGAAGGACATTCTCAGACTTGAAAGGACGCTGGATGGCTGTCGAGGAGGAGGTGTGTGTGTGTGGAGGGGGGGAGGGCTGGCTTGGAGAATGACTCGAAACACCTGACGATATGGCAACATCGGGTCTGGTGGCCGTGTTGCCATACGCTGGGTTGTCCGTTTTCCTCCCTGAGGTCTGCGACGGTGGTGGGGTGAGGTGGAGGTGGTGGAGGGTGCGTGAGGTGGGTAGCCAACTTCTAGGCGAGTTGAGTGGACGGGAGGCCTGTAGCTCCTTCGGGCAGAGGTGGCCTAAGTCCCTGCTCAGAGGTGTGTGTGGTTGTTTGTCTGTTTTATCAACCACAATGCACTTTAATTCTAAGCCACCCATGTTGATGGCTTAGAATTAAAGTGCATTGTGGTTGATAAAAATGTATCGCTATTTACTGTGACCCATTCAGTGTTGTACATATATATATATATATATATATATAATATATATATATATATATATATATATATATATATATATATATATATATATATATATATATATGCAAAGTAGACCACTTGGAAAAAAAAGTTTCCTTTTTCCTAGTGGTCTACTTTGCATAAGTGAACACACGTACCCGTGTTATTATTAGCATATATATATATATATATATATATATATATATATATATATATGCATTGTGGTTGATAAAAATGTATCGCTATTTACTGTGACCCATTCAGTGTTGTACATATATATATATATATATATATATATATATATATATATATATATATATATATATATATATAATATGCAAAAATCACATCACCGTGATATGCAAAATAACCACAGAAGGGAAACTTGTAGACAGTAAGTACTTTCGTGTATTACATCTTCAGAGTGAAGGTGTAATATACGAAAGACTGTCTACAAGTTTCCCTTCTGTGGTTATTTTGCATATATGTATTTATTTATTTATTTATTTTGTTTATTTATTTATTTATTTATCTATTTATTTTTTTAGGGGGGTGAGGGGTGTCGAAGGCCAGAAGTGTTGAGGTCTCCGGAGTGAGCGGCATGAGGTGCTCAGGTCCAGGTTGCGGTCACCGTATGAGGAGGAGGGGTGGGAGTCGCCGGGGGGGAGGGGTTAGTGAGGTGGATATAATCATACACGTGGTAAGGTCGTGAGGTCTTGGTCCTATACATTGTAGCGTTGTGATGTTGATATTTATTTGCTTGTAAGTCTATTTCCCGGAATTTAAAAAAAATAATAATAATAATACTTCGGTTTAAAAAAAAATCGTATGACGACAAAGTACATACTGGAGACGCAACAGGAAAAGTATTGAGATAATGGTGGAGGTGGTGGAGGAGGAGGAGGAGGAAGAAGAAGAAGTTCGTGGCGGCCTGCCACTGGTCGGCCTTGTTGCCTCTGCCTGTGTGTCCCGAACTCAAGCGTTCTCCTCCGTCTGCGTATAGCATCTGCCCCTCGAGGCTTCCTCCTTGTGGTACTGCTCCTCTTCCTCCTCTTCATCCTCTTCATCCTCATCCTCATCATCCTTCTTCTTTTACACCTACGTTCTCCCTGCTTCCCCTTCCTCTTCTCCTTACTCCTTGTCCAACTTTTTCCCCTACTTCTCCCTCTTCTTCCTACTCCTGATCCTCCCTCTCCTCCTTCCCCCTCTTCTTCACATTCCTGCTTATCCCTCCCCCTCCTCTACCTCTTCCTAATCTCCTCTTATTCGCCCCCTCATCTTCCTTCCTCCTCTCTCTCTCTCTCTCTCTCTCTCTCTCTCTCTCTCTCTCTCTCTCTCTCTCTCTCTCTCTCTCTCTCTCTCTCTCTCTCTCTCTCTCTCTCTCTCTCTCTCTCTCTCTCTCTCTCTCTCTCATATCCTTTAGATAGCATGGAAGGGGTTGTTGGGTGACGAATTCGCGCCCGTTGTTGTCGGCTGGACAGTCATTAAGCCACGAGGTTAGTGTGAGTCATTTGGTGTCAGTCAATCAGTCACCGAGTCATTAGAGTTATTTGATCAGTCAGTGAGTCACCGAGTTGGTTATTGATTCTTTGTCAGGGAGTCGTCCGTTTAGTTATTGGCGTAGTCAGTTACTCGTTCGTCAGAACAACTGGTTTTTGTTCAGTAAACTAGGTATTCAGGCAGCCACTCAGTCACCTAACCAGTCAGTCAGTCAGTCTGGTAAATATTCAATCAGTCAGTCACTTAAGTAATCAGCCAGCCGGTCATTTAGTCGACAGTTCGCTAACCAATCTGTAAGTCTGTTAATCAGCTAACCAGTCTGTCAGCCGTGGAACCGCAGATGCTGGACGCATTCCGAACGTGTACAGACCCTATATGGTCACAGAGGTATTTGTATGTGCGTCACGTATGTACGTATTTGCACTTACAAGCTCGCTCAGATCTCATCTGGTATGGTAATCTCTTTCGATCACGAGGCCAACACGTGATCTAATATATATATATATATATATATATATATATATATATATATATATATATATATATGATAATAAGAACACGGGTACGTGTGTTCACTTATGCAAAGTAGACCACTTGAAAAAAAAGCACCTAACGAAGCAGATCGCTTTCGTATATTACATCTCAGTGAAGATGTAATATACGAAAGCGCTCTGCTTCGTTAGTTTATTTTTTTCCAAGTGGTCTACTTTGCATATATATATATATATATATATATATATATATAATATATAATATATTTATATATGTGTGTGTGTGTGTAACAAAGCGTTGAGCAAATAGAACTTTACACAAGTAACGAGGATGTGAGGGGTGGGGCGAGGGTGCGGTGGAGGGGGTTGGGGGGGTCACTCCACCCCTTCAACATCCGGAGTTGCCTTTGTCGCCTTCCGGCAGATTGTGGCTATAGGTACACCCCCCCTAATTCTCCCCCACCTTCCTCCCTCCCTCCCAATGGAATAAAATCACCTGGAGTCAGCAAGAATTAAGTTCCCAGGTTTTAGGACGGGCATTTGACACCAGTGTCCAAGCAACTTAGGATATCGCTCCCAGGACCGTCGTCCACATCTAGAAATCTAGACGCTTGTCAGTGCCCGAACCGTCCGCCCATTCTCCCCCTTCCCTCCCACTTCCCTCCCACTTCCCTCCTCCCTGTTCCCCTCTCCCCTCCCTCCTCCCCCCTCCACAAGAAACAACAATGATATCGAGTATCGGGAGGAAATCCAGTTTGTTTCGTATCAACTGTCACAGGTGTGTGGGATAGGGAGGATAGGACCATTCGGGTGGTGGTGGTGGGGGGGAGAGATGAGGCTATAGAGTAGGGAAAGGGAGGCTAAATAAAGAGTAAGGAAGGTTGGATTGTGGGGGAGGGGAGGTGGGTGAGGCTACGGTTGGATCTTTAGAAATTAAAGGGGAATGGGGGTTAGTATATGGGGGAGGTAGTCGCAAGATTTATGTATTATTATTATTTATTATCATTATTATTATTATTTATTTTTGAGGTTCTAATATATTTTAAAGAGGTTCTCCCCCATTTAAGACTATTTACAGTTCTTGCATTTCATTGGGGGTTGGTTTGCTCCAGGTAATTTTATTCAGTTGAAGGGGTACAAGTGATTTTATTCAGCTGAAAGAAACCGCCTACTCAAAGCATTGAAAGCTACGACAAACTTTTGGCGCAAGTTGTGGTTGTGTTTTCTGTCGATGCCGCAAGGCGATTTTATTTAGGGGAAGGAAACGTCCCTCCTCCTGGTGGACGCCAAAGGGAGGCAGATGGGAAACGGGATGAGGGATGAGTGGGAGTTGAGTTAAGGATAGGATTGAAGGAAGGAAGGGACATTGATGGAGGGTGAAAGAAATTGATGTGAAAGTGAAGATGTATTTGCTGAAGGAGTGAGTGGGGGATTTAGGACTGTTTAGAGAAGAGGGATGGGTGGGGAGGAGAGGGGGAGGTGTTAGTGACGCGTTATTTCCGGGAGGAACAATGGAATAGGGTGGCGAGTCCTTCCCCCCTCCCCCCCCTCTCTCTCTCTCTCTCTCTCTCTCTCTCTCTCTCTCTCTCTCTCTCTCTCTCTCTCTCTCTCTCTCTCTCTCTCTCTCTCAAAAATCGTTTGTGTTCAGTATTATTTCGTACTGGTAGTATTGTTACACCCATTTTACTTATGTTCAACTCGTAATTGTAGTTTGTTGTGAGCTCACAAACAATCTGAGTGTGGGGGGGGAGTTCAGGACCTCGTGTAGTGGGTGGGGGGGGGAGTTCAGGACCTTGTGTAGTGGGTGGGGGGATCACCGTGAGTTCGACAGTTCCCCTACGACGTGGTGGTGGTGGTGGTGGTGCAGTTGCATGCGATACGAGAGGACCAGCGACCTCTGGCAGACAAACGCCAATGAGGTGGGGGCTGATTGTTGTCTGGTGTTTTGCAGGTGGCTCGTGAGGTGGCGGTGGTGGGGGCAGGTGGTTTGACCACCCGGCCTGGATGGTTGAGGGGGATTGGGTGGTTGGGGGGGTTCTAAACAAATGATGGTGCCTAAGGGGGTGGGGAGGTGATCGCCTCTCACGTGAGGGAGGGCCACGGAGATGAATTGAATCACCTGGCGACAGGTGAATGTACCACCCGGAACGGAAGGGGTTACTGGCGATAAGTCCTTGGCCACCGACAGGTTGGCATGGAAGCGAATAAAATCATCGGGCGGTAGCTGTGATGTGAGGAAAAGGCCTTACCACCCAGCACAAAAGGGGCAGATTATAATGTCGGGGACATATACAATAGAAATCATGTACATGTTATGGTTGAGTAATTTATCATTTTTCTGTGAATCGTGGTGACATCGGTTCTTGGGCCATTTCTTTCAATTCTTAATTCCGAAAACTTCTGCCGCTTTGGTTTTGACGGCGATGGTGGCGGTGCCGGGCCGCCTCGGCCCTACTCGCGAGTGCCTGGGGGGGCGTTGCAGTAGTAATAGTACGGATTGTCGTAGTACATCCTTTGACTCGTGTCGAGTACCTGTCCCCTCCTGATATCGTGGATTGGGTGGTGGTACTGGGGATGGGCATAGTTTTGATGGTGTGGATGGTGATGGTAATTTTTACTTTTTTGATAATTATTGTAGCCTCTTGCTGCCACTTCGGTGCTGGACGGGTTGGCTTGGGTTAACATATGGCTTTCTGGCAGCTTCGGTCATTTTTCTTTTGGCCTTTTGCTGTTTCATGTTCTTTGTTCCATGTGAGGGGACATTGTTTCTGCGTCCTGTTTCACATTTAGGAACGATTTTTTAAGAGGCCCAAGAGTGGAAGTTGAGGGCACTCTTCTCTCCTGTTTTTGGGCCTTTTGACCCTCGGAAGCTTCTGGAAGTAGCGGAGTGACTTCCTTGGGCGCAGTGATTTTTTTTTTTTTTTTTTTTTTTTTTATCCACAACCAACAAGGTCAAAACGTCCTCTCCGCAAGCTTCATCAGAAGGAGGAGGGGGAGTCTTTTCTGGTACTTTGGGTTCTCGGGTCTCGTTGGAATGCTCTTAGAAAGTCTTCTTTGGTGGCCGAAGTCTTCTCGATCTCTTGAAAAGTCTTCTGTTCATCAAGAAGGTTCTCCTTGCCTTCGAGTAGCTGGAGTTCTTTATTTCCGCTGATTTCCCCTCTCCTCGATGTCCAGCAGTGCCTTGGAGTCTTCGGGAAGACTGCATTATACACAATCATGCCCGCAAACAACACAACATACACTATATAAAGGATTTGTGGGAAAACCCAGTTTCGGCTCTGGCATTCCTTAGGGAGACGGGACTGCTCGGACAGACAGTCTAGGGAACGACAACAACTACAACAACAATCTTAGGACCACAAGTGTTTTTTAATAGGTTCACATTATCTAAATTATATAGAAATTTGCCCGGAATAATGATGCACGTGTTGCTGAGAACATATATATGAAACAATAAGTAAATTAGAAAATATAATAAAATGAAAAATCGCGCTTACGTGTGCATGTAAATCTATCGCGCCATGCACAGGATTCGTGTGAGAGGGAGTGACTTTTCTGTTTCGTCTTTGGGCCTTTTCCTTTTCATTCTGGCTACCGCCAGACTATTTCATTCGTCTTCGTGGGACTGTTGGCAGTGAGGGTGGCGTATTTTGTCCCGATTACTTCAATACCGATTGGTACCTTGTATTCTTGCTGCCGCCAAGTGATTTTGTTCATCTGTGGCACTCCCACTGGAGCCGAGTTGTTTAAGAGGGAGTTCAGGAGGCTGAAGTCCCTGAAGTAGGATGACGTAGTCGCTGGCCTGAACGGACCAATTGAGGAAGCTGAAAGAACAAGGAAGAGTTGAAGGATCGAGGCGGAGGGGGAGGGGGAGGGGCGGCGCAGAAAATCCTCGAATGATGGGGTAAAGATGAAGCAAGACGAGGACATTTGATGGGGGAGGAGATGGGGGGGAGGCACGGTGATGAGTGGGTATTACGTGGCCCGGGGTGTGGAGGGGACGGGAGGGCGGCGGGAGGTGGATGTGGGTTGGTAAGTTGTGTGCAGGAACAGTTGTGGACCCGCAGGACTGTTGTATGTGTGCGTGTAGGCAACCCTCCAGCTCGTGAACGTGTGCGTATACGAAGTAGAGGAGTCTCTGACAAGTGCATAGTCGCTCTGAGATGTTCTGTTGTCGATCTGGGGGGTCAGTCGAGCTGGTAGAAAGTCCCCCACTACCTGTAGTGTTGGTGGCATTTTGTTTATGTATGTACGTGTGTGTGTGTGTGTGCGTGCGTGTGTGTGTGTGTGTCACATAGAACTAAGAAAAATACAAAATAATTTGTAAAATATTATTATTGTTGTTGTTGTACAGAAGTGGGCACAAGACTGATTGCGCCATAGGTTGCGCCAGAACTCCCTCTCGGGTCCAGGTGCTGTTGTAGCAGGTGCAAGTGGCGGAGGGGGACGGGAAGGGGATGTGGTGACACCCACCCTCCCGCCCCCCAATTCGCTGGAACTGTTGTGATGGAAAATCAAAGTGAGTTTACACCAGGATTAGCTTTGCTGCGGTCGAAGCCGTCACCTTTGAGCAATGACGCAAGTGGAAAAGCATCTTAGAAATGTAGTACCCAGTGCCAAATATGGAAGGTTAAAATTATCATAATCGAAAATAAATCTGATCATTCATGCATTGTGTGTGTGTGTTTATGTACACTGATTGTTATGTGTACGTATTTGGGTCTGCATCCCGCCCCCCACCCCTTTTTTTGTGGAAGGGGGGGGAGTGAGCCAACACCGCGCTATAGCGATGTTGGTATTACTGTTGTTGACAATAGTGCAGTTGGCAACCCTGATACTTCACATAAAAATAGTTAACTCCCAGCAGCACGTATCTTTACCACATATGCAAGCACACACACACACACACACACACACACACACACACACACACACACACACACACACACACACACACACACACACGCATACACACACAAACGCGCGCGCACCCCCACACACAGCTCAATAAAATCGTCGGGTGTTAACCAGAACAAAGTCGCTAAAGGGGTGTTTTGGGGGGTCGGGCACCGTTGCGAAGGGGTGTGGGGGGCGTGACCAACCCTTGAATAAAATCGTTTAGTGGCAGCTTGGGCAAAGTGTGCCGTGAATAACGAACGAGTTGGAACAGCTGTTCTTTACTCAGAACATAAACGTCTAGATTCACTTGATTATTTGATATGCGTTTACTGATTATATGAGCATAAAATTAAGGGTTAATGAGAACACAGATTAAGTTAATTTAGGTTCTAGATAAATCCGCCGAAAGCGCGAGAGTGAATCATGTGACGGGAGAAGGGCGAGTGTGGCGGTGTGCCCACCACACGACGTTTTATTCCAACGCCGGGTCCGAATGACAAACCGAAATGAGGTTTTGATTCCCGAAACGAGGTTTATTGGGTTTTGAAGTTGGTCGCGGGTTTTACTAGGAAGTAGCTGGAAATCGTCTTCTCGGGCCCAGGTGGAGATTGGAACGCAGAATGTCGGAAATTGTTTTAAAAAAAAATATAAACTTGTACGTGACACTTGTGACGCCGCACAGGCGCGCGCGCGCACACACACACACTTTTATTTAATTTTTCTAATTGTTTATATTATTTTTTTTCACTCTTACACTATGACGTCATTACTCTATCACCAAATATTCATGTATACATATACGTTAGATTGTGTGTGCATGTGCCGCCGCAGGCGATAGGAAGTAATCGAAGTAGACGGCACAGGCACGACACCGCTCGCCGTGGCACGGCACCGCTCGACGTGGCACACTTCACTGGCTTACCAACCGAGTGATTAACAAATGGAATAGGCTTCGTAACCATGTAGTGAGAGCTGAAACTATTGGTTGTTTTAAGAGAAGATTTAGATAACTTTGGTGGTAACTGACATGGAACTGCCTAGTGTAGGCTTCATGGTGCCATGCAGTCTCCTCCATTTTATGTTTTTATGAAAAGGGTCAAGCGGAGGGCCTCCGCTTAATCTATTATATCTAAATAATCAAGGAAATATACAAGTAAATGAATAAATGGGTAAGTGGAAATAAAAATGCAGTATTCGGTGGTGACGGGTCCCGGTTTTTTTTTTTGTGTGTGCTTTTTTTTTTTTTTTTTTTTTTTTTTTTTTTTTTTTTTTTTTTTTTTTTTTTTTTTTTTTTTTTTTTTTAGGAGTGACACACAAAGAGGAAGACCGAGAAGATGAAGGGAGAGGTGCGGGAGGATTCGAAATGAGTTAGAGATTGACTGTGGGTTCTTATACATTTTATCTTATATTCTGCAGGTCTTTCAAAGCAAAAAGTAGATAGTCAGGTGTTCGCTTGAATTATTTATTTTATTCTTTTAGGCCCAGAGGCGAGTAAAATGAAACCATCATTAGCTAGAATAAAATGACTAGTAACCATCGGATTATTAATCGAATAAAGATAAGAATCATGGTAGTTTGGGAGTGAGTCTTGCGCCCACCTGGAGAAGGACGAGTGTGGCAATGTAGATCATTTAACCTTTTGGTTAAATAAATGAAAAACGAATTGAAGACGCGGATAGAATAGTTGTCGGGGGAGGCTGAAGGCTTTTATGTCTACAAAAGAAAACTGGCTTTGATATTGTTCCTAGAAGCCTTTCGGGCTTGAGACAAGGCTCTTGTTGGTCTGGTGTGGCTTCACAACCCAAAGCACACAGGACTTGGGCTACGTGGAGCACGTAGACCAGGAAGGGACAGACGGCGAACCTAGATGGCGTGGTGGTCAAGGCAGGAGTGTTGAGATTAAGGTTAGATCGTGTTTGGAATTGTAACGTAGCGGCGGGGACGAGGGACGACAGCGTTAGCGTCCGCGGCGGCGGCGGCGGCGGAGGAGACTTGGGCAGCACTCCACGCACAGAGAAATGCTCTTTGGATGATAAACGAAACTAGCCCTTATTCCTCTTCATCAAAGGGGTCCACTTTCATGCTTCCTGCTTTCCCTCCCTAAAATTGAATCAAGTTATCTGGCGTTTGACAGAACGAAGTATGTAATGTCTGGCTAGGAAATGAGTGGGATTGGGCTCTTTTAAGACCCTCTTACAGGGAGGAGGAACCAGGCATTCATGTACCACTTGTGCATTTTACTAGCACATGTGTGCGTGCGTCGTGCCTTCCATACACGCGCGCGCGCACACACACACACACACACACACACACACACACACACACACACACACACACACACACACACACACGTCGTGAACGTGTGAATAACACGATTGGTCACTTCGTAGACTTTATTATGGTGACCTAACCTACCTTAGGGGCGGCCCCCGACCGGAACGTTGTCACGGTCAATCGTGACCCTCGTTAAGGTATGTTTTGCGATGATTAGCTTTGCCACCACATCCAATGGCGGGCGACGCGTATCACTACTCGGGTAAAAGCGTTGGTAGGTCCGGTTAAGATTTCAGTCTCGTTCTCCTCATGCATGTCTAAACAAAGAATTAGTGATCTAGACAATCGTTTGACGATCATCATTGAGCTTTGAATGATAATCGCACCGACCTAAACGTACCTTTAGGTCGGGTCCGCCCTTGTTTAGCGTAATAAAGTCGTCAGGCGGGTGGGAGGTGGCGAGGCTGATACCGCAAAGGGATTGCAATGAACCAAGCACACAGGTGTTCATATATTCAGGTGTTGGGTGGCACAGGTGTTCAGCGGGTTGTAGTTAGAGGAAATTTTAACTCGTGTCTGCCTTGGGGGTGCTTAGTGTGTTTGTATCAGCCGTGGTGAGTGGTTCCCTTGCTTGGGTATCTGTGATTTCTTTGTCCGTTCAACTGAATATGGCAGATGTTCAGCAGGGATTAGCGTTCTACGCCAGTGTTTCCCAACATTTTCCGACCCTAGTACCCACTGTAGTCAGGTCTAGCCAGTGCAGCACCCTTAACAAATATTGTTACTAGAAGGATAAAGGAATGTACGAGTATGCATCGCTTTCTAGTAGCCCCCTAAATTGATTTCAGCACCCTTAGGTGGTTCTCCAAGAATTCATTTCAGCACCACTTGGAGATCCCCCTGTGATTGATTTCAGCACCTCCAGAGGGTACCCAGGATGGTAAACGTTGTTCTACGCTGTTATCAGTCAATCCGTTGTCCCAGGTCTCTCTTGCAGAATACCTGCGGCCCTCGGGTAACCGGCAACAGACTCCTGTCGGATCCACAAGTCATTTAGGGTGTTGGGCGTTAAGAAAAAGGTTGGTGTTCAATAGAGTACAACACTAATGGAGATGCCTGGTATGTTGAAATGAACGGATAATGTGTTTGTGTCGTTTGCCAGCGAGTGTGTGTGTGTGTTGTCGACCTCGGCTTCTTGAGAGCCACGCCTGGATTGAATAAAATCACTTAACGGCATAGAGATGAAGTCCTCAAGCCGCTTTCGGGTCGTGTCGTGGACGGCGCACGGCGAGAAGTCGATAAAGATGGTTTAAACCTCCCCCCCCCCAAAAAAAAATATATATATATCGGGAGGCTTGGAAAGTGCCCCTTACAGAGGACTTTGTAGCGTGGCATAAACCACGTTTAGTCTGGTGGCCCTTCTGAGCCAAAGTCTGGTGGTAGAACGATCGATGGTGAATTGGAGCGTCGTATGGGGTGCCACGGAGGTGAATGGAATCTCCCGGCGACAGGGAAAGTGCAAGGAGAAAGTGACACCTGGTACGGAAGGGGCTAACTTCGAAAGGTTCTTCGGGAGTGGTTTGTACGTGTGTATGATTCACCACAGACTTGTATCACGTGATGGGATCGTGATCGACAGCCATTACCCTCGTGGACGAGAGCTCAGAGGCATGGTCCGATCTATGGGTAATGCTGTGACCTTACACACACACACACACACACACACACACACGCACACACTCACTCACTCACTCACTCACTCACTCACTCACTCACTCACTAACTAACTAACTATACCTACCTACCTGCCTGCCCACTAGTGCCTGCTCGCAGTGTAGCGATGCTGAATATGCATTACCCCTGGGCGGGAATCGAACTGGGATAGCTGAATCCCACTGCACCGTGTGTGTGTGTGTGTACGTGTGTGTACACACGTGGTGTTGCCGACATGTGTTTGGGGTGTATGTTTGTATGGGTGTGTAAATAAAAGGATAGCGGAGAGATCGGTCAGGAGGTGATATATTTATACGTGTGCAAATATTGACACAGATTTGTTGGTCGTTTCATTGGGTTGGGATGCAGACCGCGCGGACACCGCTCCACGCAGCAGGAGCAGCAGAAGCAGGAACTGCAGGGCAAGTGTCTGTTCGTTTAGAATTGATAAAAAAATAAATGAAATAAAATCAAATCAGGTGATGAAGATGGAATATTGGCGAAAGACGCATCAACCCAAATTAAAAAGATAAAGTAACAAAAATGGAAATGAAAATAAAATTCAGTAAGATTTGTTTCACACGTGTCGACATTTCGTCGTGCGCCGTCCACGACACGACGTCGTGCACTCAAATAACCATGAGTGTCTTAGGACACGTGTCACGGTGTAGGCTCTTCTTTCTGTATGTTCGTGGATTGTGAGTTTCTTTAGGGTTTTCAAGTTCGTCTTCGCAAGTTGGTCTGTAGGATTTGGCGCTGGTATTTTTGAACGGGTAACGGGTATTCGGTGTCTTATTTTGGGTATTTTGAGCGGGTAACTGGTATTCGGTGCCACGCGAGAGTAATGGCACTCGGGTCATGCGCAGTTGGAGTTGCTGCAGGCATTGCGTGGTCATGTTCATTTATGGATTGTTCCGTCTCGGCGTTTGTGCAAGTGCACGTCAACAGTTGGGCTGGCGGGTGCATGTGCAAGTTAATTTCGCTTTTTAAATGCATGTAATTTGTCTTGTGTGTGTGTGCATATATATACATTATATATATATATATGTATATATATATATATATATATAATGTATATACTTCGGGTTGTATATGTAAGTTGATAGGAATCGTAAAGGCAAGAAAGGAAAAGTTTAAAAGTTTGAGATTTTTTTTCCAGTTTTGGATAAGAATGAGCAATATCATAATGAAGAAATGACTGTGTTGGTGCCGGAGTCTTTCGCGGGCGACGGGGATGTCACGGAAATTAATAAAATCGTCTGCCGACAACCAGGTGTGTCTTCATCGTAAGGAATTGGTTTCCTGAAACTGAAAGTCTCAGATGAAGGAGACGAGTGTAATCGCGAAGGATGGCGGTAAATGCTGCCCCGAATGACGCTCACTGGAAGTCGTAGGAGGAAGGGATCAGTCACCGGTTGAACAGGATATTGGTCGAGATGGTGAGGGCATGTGAGGGGAAGCGAAGAGGACAGGGTGGTGAAGAAGGTATGAATCAATACACTGGTTTGGGGGGGGGGGAGGCACGTAATAGGGTGTCTGTAAAGTGACAGATGACTGGTAAGGCTCATTTCACACACATCGACTTTTCGCCGTGCGCCATCCACGACTCAACGTCGTGGTTTCAACCATGGGTATCTATGGGCACTTCCACACGTTACCACCACGACCACGTGTGAATCTGTCCATAGACATCCATGGTTATTTGAGAGCACGACGTCGTATCGTGGACGGCGTACGGTGAAAAGTCGATGATGTAGTTTGTCACAAACTCCTCCCTGTCGGGAGGCTAGGACGGAGCCCCTTGCAGAGGACTTTGTAGCATGTAATTTAACGAACCATTCCCTTGGTTCAAGTCCGCCGATGGCAGGAATCGAACCACCATCCCCTCGACCTTCGCCGGAAGTAACGAGCCTTAATTCGCATGGCCAGCGAGCTTCCACGGCGAAAAGACGATACGTGTAGAAGAGCCGCGAGACAAGATCGAAGTTGTTTTGCTGCAAATTCGGAGCCGTGTGCCTGGTCCATCAGGTGTTAAAGTCCAGTAGAATGTTGGCCTTAGGGACTGCCGTTTGGTGTCTTGTGGGAAGCTCCAGAAAGCATATTTCTTTTTGGAAGGCGTACATTTGTGCTACGGAGAGGTCTGTCAGGTCGTGGAAGCATTCTGTCGGAAGTATCTAGAGCTTCTGTCCATGAAGAAACTGTCGCGTCGTAAGCCTGAGATTCGAAAATGTAGGCATCCGACAGTTACTGCAGTATTTATCATTGAAGACAATTGTTATTTATTTGTTTATTATTTTTGAGTGAAGGTACTTGTACTTTGGTGTGCGTGTGTGTGTATGTATGTATATATATATATATATATATATATATATATATATATATATATATATATATATATATATACACATATATATTACACCGAAAGTTGGCGTGAAATGCGCGTGAGCACTTGATTCAGCCGGGTGACACAGTTTATATACCGATATATATATATATATATATATATATATATATATATATATATATATATATATATATAACAACTTTTATCACCCCCCGAGGTACTACACACTGAGAAGGTGAGGGTAAGGGGGGGGGGTCGCCCCACCCTGGCCAGGGCAAGGCAGAGTTTGGCCCGGACGAGGTTGAGGGGGAAGGGGAGGTTCTGCTGCGGGAGGGGGGGACGGTTTGTTTTGGTGTGGCGAGGTCGTTGCCATGGATACGAGTAAACAATGGGGCCACAATTATGACGCCATGAGCTACGTCACGCCCGCGCCCTATGTCCAAATTTGCCAAGTGTCTCTCTATCTCTATCTCCCTCCCTCCCCTCTTTCTCCCCTCTGTCTCCTCTCTCTCCCCTCTTTCTCCTCTCTCCCCTCTCCCTCTCTCCCCTTGTATCTATTTCCCTGATCGTGATCTACTGGTCCGTTTCCTGGTACGCAGCTTTGGTATTTAGAATTTTCCTTGGGCGTCGTTTATGTGTGTTTTTGTGTCGTGTTTAATATATACGACTTAAAGGAAGGGGAGGATAGCTCTTTCCCACGGGTCCTTCCTCGTTACACTTGGGTGACGTCATGCTTGTCTTGATAGTTTGACGTTGTGGATGGTCAGTACGTATCGCCAGGATGGGTAGGTTACCAATGCACTGGTTTACAAGAGTTAGGGGGGAAATACCTGCTGGGAATGAATTCTTGCAACTGTGGCTTTTGGGTCTAGCGTAGTGTTGGGACCGCGTGAACCACTAGATTGGGTCCAGTTTGGTCCAGGGCCGCTGTACTAGACCAAGGAAGAGCACCACCTGCAGAAAGATTTTTAGATATTTTAGGAGGGTAATTTTGGGTTAAAGTTATGGTGAAGTAAATGTTGGGTGAGGGTTATGTGAAAGGTTAAGGTTAGGTTTTGGTAACGTGAACATGTTAAGTATTAGGTAAAGTATAATAAAGATCGAGTTTAGTTTGGGTTAGGTAATAGTTATGGGGTAGATTGGGAACAGTTAAGCTTTAGTTAAACTAAAATCACGTAAGACAAAGATTAGATTTGGTGAAGATTAAGGCACTGTTGGTTAGCTAGCATGAAGGCGTGCGCCATTAACCAGAGTAAAGGTTTTGAAGTGCTGCGGTGGCGCGTTGGTTTCCATCTCTTCACGCTACGTCAGCCAGATGGTCATGATCTTTGCAGTTCGAGTTCGAGCCCGAAGCTGATTAGAATCGTCTGGCGTCAACAAGAAGAGACTGGTCAGCGTAGCCAACGGGTTCCTTGGTCACCTCCGCCCTGGCGAAGAAAATCACACGTCTTAAGCCAGAACAAAGAGATTGAAGGAGTGATCGAGACGAAGGAATGGAAGGTGTAGCGAGGGGTGCCGGGGGATAGGACGGGGTATATGGGGTTGGAAAAAGACGGGGGTAGGACCGCGGGGTTCGGTTGGGGAGGGGGTTGAGGTTATGACGGGTCATACAGAGGAGCACAGGGGCAGGTGGCAAGGGTGGAAGCTTGGAGGGGCGATGGGGGGGGGCACAGGGACAAGGCGAAGGCAGGGGAGGGTGTGCGGTATTAGTCGAAAAGAAATGCACGTATTGTTTACCCCCCGTTGCCATGGCGACCACCGGCCACAGCCATACTATGCGAGAGGGGTCAAGCGTTTGGGGGCCGAGGCCCGAAGACCGGGCCGGTGTGTGTTGGGGGGGGGGGGATACCGCGGCTCCTCCCGGGTGGGGGGGGGTGGCGCAGGTGAAGTCCAAACCAATTTTAAGTTGGGTAAGGGTTGTGTTGGGGAATGGAGAAAAGTGATGGCGGGCTTCTGAGAGAGTGGGGCTTGGATAAAGGGAGTTAGGGATAGGATTGGATAGTCAGGAGATAGAATAGTCTGCGATTAGGGTAGTCAGGAGATAGAATAGTCTTCGATTAGGGTAGTCAGGAGATAGAATAGTCTGCGATTAGGGTAGTCAGGAGATAGAATAGTCTTCGATTAGGGTGCAGACTGCTTACTCAAGATGCCCTCAGACAAGGTCCTGAAAAGAACTTGATGTTCGATAGCGTCAGACGGTTTTATTCGTCTCGCTGTTCAGGATCGAAGGGACTGGACTGGACTTCGAGTGGCTCTCTGGGTGAAGTCACTGTCGGACCGGCTCGCCAGGCGATTTTGTTCAGTCCTCGGAACGAGCGACAGGTCATTCAAATCACATCCAGAGTGACACTTTACCGAAGGCTCAGCTTTCCTCCCAGGAGTTTTCTGGGGGAGAGGTGGGTAGTTCTCCATAGATCAAGACCGCCTCTGGATTAAAATTCGAGGGGTGTATGTAATTATTTACACACATACGCATATATATATATATATATATATATATATGTATATATATATATATATATGCTAGTAAGAACACGGGTACGTGTGTTCACTTGTGCAAAGTAGACTACTTGGAAAAAGAAACTAACGAAGCAGAGCACATTCGTATATTACATCTTCAGTGTAAAAATTACGTAGTTGAATAGAAATACGAAGTTTATATATACATGAAAAAGGAACAAGGACAGTTTGCATAAGAGTCGAGGACATTTACCCCCTGGAAGGCGGTAGGTCAGGGGGTAAGTGTCCTCTACTCTTATGCAAACTCTCCTTGTTCCTTTTTCATGTATATATAAACTATGTATTTCTATTCAACTATGTACTTTTGCACTGAAGATGTAATTACGAAAGCGCTCTGCTTCATTAGTTTTTTTCCAAGTGGCCTACTTTGCATATATATATATATATATATTTTCTCTTAGGCAGGCTTGGTTAAAAGCAACTGCAAATTCAGCACTGATCAATTTCTTCTTCAGAGTTTCCAACTTCCTGAAGGTATCCTTTATAGCAAAGGGTAAAGGAAAGAGAAGATTTCCTATTCCGGACATTATTGACGTTTCGACTCTACCTGAGTCATTATCAAAATACAAAGATGGAACAAATGCAAGAGTTTATATATTACAAAGATATATATATAATAAATATATGTATGTATATATATATATATATATATATATGTATATGTATATATATGTATATATATATATACATATATATAAAATATATATATATATGTGTATATATATATATATAAATATATATGTATATATATATGTATATATATACATATATATACATATATATATATATATATGTATATGTATATGTATATATATATATGAATATATATATATGTATATGTATATATATATATATATGTATATATATATGTATATATATACATATATATATGTATATATATGTATATATATACATATATATATATATATGTATATATATCTCTATATATATATATATATATCTCTATATATATATATATATATATATATTTTTATATATATATATATATATATATATGTATACATATATATATATATATATATATATATATATATATATATATATATATATATATATACATAATATGGACCCTGGGGCGAGTTCGAGAGAGCCCCATGGGCTGCGAAGACTTCGTAACTCAGCCACAAAGTTTGGACGCGCGGTCGTCATGGCAACGGCGACCCCGTCCGACAGGGCGTCAGCGCTCATGGCCCCTTTACTGCGACGGTGTTTCCTTAGGCGAATGAAATTGCCCGGCGCCAAAGAGAGAGAGAGAGAGGCAGAGTAGCCAAGGAGTTCATCGAGATGGATGGACCTTGTGCCTTCGCTGCCAAGCTGGCGTTTGGCAGAATAAAGGCTTTTGTGCGTCGCCGTAGTATATGCGCATAGGTACATATATTCATGCATTAATAGGTACATATATGCTTCCATATATAGGTATATGCATGCATACATGGGTATATATGTATGCGTACATGGGTATATATGTATGCGTACATGTGTACATATATGCATGGATACATACATATATTCATGCATTCATAGGTTCATATGTGCATCCATGCATAGATACATATATGCATACATACGTACATACTATTTTCCCCTTTTATTAGGTGGCCGGATCAAATCACTCCAGCGTAGTGAGGGTGTACCACTGGCTCGTTTTAGGAATTTTTGTTTTGTCTTGGGGAAATATTGACATGACGTGTAGTACGCTTGCGAATTTTTTATGGTTATTATTATTATTTGATTAAAAAATAGGGTTTGATAGGATTAAGCTGAAAGAAAATATATTAGTAACTTTTCATATAAAATGTATAAAAAACATTGGCATGTTTGACCTATCGTGGCACTTGAGATTTGGTCACATTTTTTGTATTTATTATTATTATTATTATTATTATTATTATTATTTACTTATTATTTATTTTTTCACTTGAAAGGGTTCCTTGTTTATCCGTTTTCAGCACTGCCATTCTTGATGAAGATGTTTTAGATCAAACGTCAGGTGGGTTTTGTGTGTGTGCATATATATATATATATATATATATGTGTGTGTGTATGTATGTATGTATGTATGTATTGTGTGGGTGGATTTGGAGATTTATTCCATCTTAGGTGGGGGGGGGTATACCCCACATGCATGCCTTGGAATACAGCAGTCGCAATGCTTGTTGGTGTTGGGGGGAATGGTGAGGAGGAGTCGGGAGGGCATTGTGAAAGAAAGGAGGGGGGAGGGAGGTAGAGGCAGTTATGACAACAAGGAGAAGGGGGAGGTGCCTCGGGGTGGGAGGAGGGGAGGGGGCTTAGACCCATTGGACATGTTCTTGGCCAATCAACGCTTGGATTACTCGGAGGTATCCAATCGGCAGGCGCCAAGTGTTGGGGTAGCCGCTGGAACTGTGGTGGTGGAGGGAGGGGTCATGTTGGTGGTAGTGGTGGAGAAGTTGGCATTGGTGGTGGTGGAAGGGTGGTTAGATAGGGTGAGAGCAAATGGTGATAGTGGTAGTGAGTGGAGAAAATGGTAGTGTTGAAAGTATGATGGTGATAGTGACGGTAGTCGGTATGGGGTGGGGGTCGTTTTGCAATTGTTGGGTGATAACCTCATAGTTGTTTATTAAGGTGACATTATTATAATTCATTGAGGTGACATGTTAAGATTTTGGTGGCATTAGTTTCAGTAAGATCGTGGATTTAGAGCTATGGATGAGGGTGATGGTTGTGTTAGGAGGAGGAAGGTTGCAGTTGTGGTTTGGGAGGTAAAAAGGTGGTGGGTGCCATGGAAAAGGTGAATAAAATAGTCACACGGCAGTCCGATTAAAGGGAAAATAGTGGTGAATACGGGGACGTGCCCTCTTCTGCGCTTCACCCCTGTCGTCCTCGTCCCCTCCCCCCCCCCATCCCTATATTCCCTTCATTTGTATTCCCTTTTCCAGGTCTCGTTGCTCCTCTTTTTCCCTCACCTCACCTCCCCCCACCTCTTCCTCCCTTCCCTCCATCTTTGCCCTCTTTCCCTCTTTTAGAATCGTTTTTCCTCTCCCCTTCCGTGATTTTCCCCTCTTAGTTTCACTTGTTTTCCTTCCCTTCCATCTATTCCCTTTCCTTTCCTTCTCTTCCCTTTCCTTTCCTTCTCTTCCCTTTCCTTGTATTCCCTTTCCTTTCCGTCTTGTCTTTCCTTTACCTCCTTTCCCTCGTCCCACTACCCCCCTTTATTTTCTCTATCATCATTTTTCTCCAACTTTACCTCCTTTCATCCCTCTTAAGTTTCCTTACCTCCTTTCATCCCTCTTAAGTTTCCTTTCCTCCTCGCTCTTCTCTCTCTCTTTCTCTCTTTCTCTCTTACTGCCACAGTTGTCCCTCCTCCTCTTCCTCCCCTATTCCTTTTTTCCAATCACGTCACACATGCTTTTCTCCACATCTTTCTTGGCTATCGTGCACCTCGTACCTCCTGTCCAGCCTTCCATATTATTGTTACTCGTTTTCTCTACCTACACACGCGCACACACACACACACACACACACACACACGCTCACACACTCACTCACTTGACAAAGACCCTACCAACTCTTCCACCAACAGTGCCACCACCCAGTGCCAGTACTCCTGTCACCATAACATTATTTCCAATCTTTCACCTCATCCTTCCTTCCTTCCTTCCTTACTTCTTTCATTCTATCATTTCCTCATTCCCCTTTCCTCCCCCATGTCTTCCTCCTCCTCACTCCTCTTACATGTCTTCCTCCACCTCCACCTCCACCTCCTTCCTCCTCCCTACTCCTCCCCCACCTCTCCTCCTCCCCCTCCCTCCCCCGTGCCGGGTGGCCGGCGACCCGTGTGCTTGGCGGGGCGCTAACGCAGAAGGCAAGAGGCAGGCCGCGAGTGTCCGCCGAAGCAGCGGCAGGAGAAGGGGCTGAAGGAGACGGGGGAGCAGGGCCACCACCACTACCACTACCTCCACCTCCACCTCCTCCACCTCCTCCTCCACCAACAACTTCATAGGGTGACACCGTCAGGAGCCTTCGTCTCCCACCCCCTTACTTATACCAGCACGACAACCACCACAAAGACAACGGGTACTAGTAAGCACCAGTATTGATACAGCGCATACCAACGCACCACCACATCCCCCCTCCCCCCACCCCCTTTCATATCGTACATACCACCACCACCACCCCCGCCGCTAGTGGTGACTGCTGCTGCAGCATTCGCACGAAGGCCAGCCCGGGGCAAGGTATGCGTAATCTAGTGCTCTTGTGCGCTCCTTCTTCAGGAGTAAATTATTGAGGTTCTTCCTGGTGTTGGCGTCAGTTTTTTTCATTTATTTTTATTCGTGTATTTTTTTTTCCTTTTTTCTTCTAATGTTCTCATTGGTTTCTTGGGTTTTGCCATTTATTCCTTTCGTTCGTGGCGTAAAGATAATCATTTGTGTAATTATGGTTCCGTTGATGATTATGTTGACCACGGCCATTGGTCCATAATTGTGCCCATTATCTGATATACCATTACGATAAAAATCCCGAACGTAGGGCCGCTTATGTTTTCTTTATTGCCCTGTATTATGAGCTTTATTGTTGTGATTGGTTGTATTATCTTTATTTGCCGGTGTTTATTATCATCATTATCATCGTAATTGAGTAGCTCCTTGGGAGAGTGATCCAAGCGACACGGGCAGCTGACTTGGGCTTCCCTTGACCATGGTAACTCGGAGGGAGACTACTCTAACTCCCAGGAAGCCCAGATCGGCTGGTTGAGTATGAAATTGAGGGTCTGGTGATCCATGTCGCTTGGATCACTCTTCCACAAAGCAACTCAATAAATTGTCACTAATATTTTCTTGTAATACAAGAAGTCGTTGGATTTGTTGCTCAATTTTTTGTTGGTTTTATTCATATGCCGTCTATTTTATTGATTGGTGTTATTAATTTGATTTATTACTGTGGTTTGAAACATTTTTTTTATTATTATTGTATTAGTCCTTTGACGATATAAAAGGTATTAAGGCAACTTTAGAAAACTTTATACCACAAGCAACAGTGTTTCCATTTGTTGTATTTCGATTTTTTTTTTTTTTTAACTGTTTAACTGTTTAACTGACTGATTTAACTCACAAAGCTGTTTTGCGCCACATGCGGCTGGGTCAAGGGTTTGTGAACGAATTAGCGATAAGTCAAGGAGGAAGAAAAATAATCCCCACAAACTTCCTTCAGCTTGTGTCTCAGATGTCAACATAAAGACAAACCTGAAATTACATTTATTCCCACGTAAGTCTCCTCCAGCTGAGAGAAGACACCTTGGCAAGTGCGGCCACTTCCGTAGGAGAGACGGACCCCGGGGCTTTGTGGGCAACCCGCGTTTGGGTGCCTCCGCCGGTTCCTCCTGCAGAAGGTGCGGTCGGGGAGTGGGGTTATGACTTGACCTGACATACGAGTATTTACCTGAAGGAGGAGGAGGAGGGTAGATTGGCGGTTTTAGTCTGTGCCCTTAGTGGGACTCCCGCCTGTAAGAGGACCTGGTTCCTTGCCGGTTGGTACCCCCTTCAGATGACGGATAGTTGTAACCACGTTTGGGGTTGGGTAATTTGGGTGTATTATGATACCGCCATCTTGGGTATTCTAGGGGCGGAACAGCCGTGACCAAAAGTGTAGAAACAATCTAAGGAGGTTACTATTCCTCTCTGACTTGTCACTAATTATTTGGTGTACTTTTTCCATATAATTCGATAACGAAACGAAATTTTTTGAAGAAATGAAGTATGTAAGGTATCTTACTACATAAACTGAGTGAAAACTATTGGCTGGGTCAGGTCTTTTGTCCTCGAGTTTGCCTGATCACGTTGTTAAAGTAGCTGGACTTGGTATATTACATTATGTCTGTCGGCTGGCGATTTGAATTACCTAAGGGGAACGTGTAAGGTCGCCTTATCCAGTCCGGGCCGCCCCGTTGCCGAATAAAATACTCTGCCATTAGCCAGAAAGAAAATAAAAAAGTTCATCGTTGTCAGCCGCGCAATAACTCGGCTACCCATTCAAGATTCTCGTCAAATGTTGTGAATTTGTATCTACAATAATTCTAGACTTCCCTAAGTCTACACTTCGACAATGTGTCTAATATTCGTACAGGTTTAACTTTTCTTTATTCGTCATTCAGCTTCTCAATATGTGACGCAAAAGTGAATTCATTTTTACTCGAACTAACTCGCTTGAGTCGCGTACGTGTGGCAGGGGTGCATAAAGTTTCGTTCGGGTTTGTACGAAACAATGTGAGGATTCCGACGAAGGGTTGTGAAAATATTTTGTGGTGGTTGGTCATATTTCTGTGCGTATGCTTATAATAACCATGACCTTTTTCCACCATGTTACAGGGTAGCTGAATTTTTTTTTTTAATTATTACCAGTGACATGCTTTACCAGAATGAAATGTTAAAAACAGTAGGTCTATACACTTGGAGACGCTTATTCACAACCGGAGCCTTCACCTTTGCCCGACGTACTACTCGCACAGCCTCTAGGACTCGAACTCGATCTATCGAAACGGGCTTGAAACCACAGACCGAAGAAGTTGGGGGGGAGGGGGAGATTTAAATCACCTGGCGACAGCAAGATGGCTCTGTTAGTTCGGTGGGCGCCAGTGGAACGTAGGTGGTGCGTGCGCGTGTGAGCGTTGTGGTCATTGTCCGGCTGGCGGCGGCGGCCGCGACGGCGCCCAGGAACGGTTAGCCGAATGCCCGTTTCCGCCGGCCAGCCGGCCGGCCAGGTGATGACGTGACGCTTACCGGCCAGCCGGTCGCCAGTACGTCATAACACACACACACACACACACACTCTCTCTCTCTCTCTCTCTCTCTCTCTCTCTCTCTCTCTCTCTCTCTCTCTCTCTCTCTCTCTCTCTCTCTCTCTCTCTCTCTCTCTCTCTCTCTCTCTCTCTCTCTCTCTCACCCTCCCTCCCTCCCTCCCTCCCCACACACACTAATTTATTCAGATGAAGGTAGATTTATGCGGTCAAATATTTATTGATTGACAATTAAAATATCGTCATTGGTTTTGAGGTTAGTAACAAGACTTGATGATAAAAACCAGTTCGTGTATTGTTGGAAATAATATATTAACAATAACATTTTGTATATGTACAGTGTACCTTTATTGTGGGAGTGTCATTCCAGAAATTGGGCGACGATTTTGTAGGGGGAGGGGCGAACCCTTCACCTCGGAATTCGTCGTCGTCCCCCCCCCCCGTCCTTTTTCGTCCTCTTCTTCATCTTCATCATCTTCCTTCTCCTCTGAGAGGAAAAAAAAATTCCAAGGAGAATGTGTATTGTGGACGACAAGGAAATTTATTCATCGGGTGACAATTTGCTTTGAAGTCGTGAATGCCCTGGATTTATACACCCAGTGCCTGGTTGTGTGTTCAACGTAGGAAAGGAGCAACTTTCGTGGGGTCCCGTCAGCGCGTGTTCATGTGCGTGCGTGTGCATATGTATTGACCACACAGTCAATCGTGCTGACGCGTGATTTTCGTGTGCACATATGTCTCCCAGCGTTTGCGTGCGCGTGTGCGTTTATTTTTTATTTTTTTGACGCATGCGCAATGGTGACGTCTGGGTTGGTTGCGTGTTGCAATATCGACCCCACTCGGCGTCTTCCGCCGTGGTCCCTCCCTCCTCCCCCTTCCCCCTCCCTTTCCCTCACCTCAACTTTACCTCACCTCAACTTTACCTCAACCTCACCTCAGTCGCAACCTTGTCACCTTCAATCTTTTCACATTCACTCATCCTCACATCATTCCTGCCTCAACCTTTACCCATATCTCACGTCATTCTCATTCTCACATTCAACCTTTCCTTTCGTCTTTTTCACATTATCTTCACCAATATCTTGCTTCTGCTTCTCCCGACCTCACTTCACCCTCATCTCCCCTCAACCCTCCCCTCAACGCTCACCACAACCCTCAATTTACTTATGCTTGCTCGATCTACATACGGGCCTCAATTGAAAGTCCGTATCTGTACTCGCCTTATGAAGTAACTATTTTAGGGCACCCCTTCGGACCAGTCACGCATCATTCTCCGACGATTGAAGACGAAGCTCTTCTTTATATTATCTTGTTATCCCGTCTGTATTATATTGCCCCCCCCCCCCCAAGAATAGAAGCGCTGTTTATTGCCGACCAAATTCCCGACTTTCGATGTAGTCCGTGCTTGGTGTGTGCGCTCGTGTGTGTATATATATATATATATATATATATATATATATATATATATATGTATGTATGTATGTATGTATGCAACAATGCACAATGAACGCGTGAATAAAGATTTTCCAGAAACCACAGCGAAAAAAAATGAATACTAAGCATTTTCGTCCATTAAGACATCTTCGTACTGAAGATGTCTTAATAGACGATAACTTCTCATATTCCGTTCTTTTGATTTCCCTGTGGTTTCTGGAAAATTATATATATATATATATATATATATATGTATATATATATATATGTATATATAATATATATAGCGTGTGTGGTAACTAAAATGAACGAGTCACTGAGGTGTATTCATGGCAATGGAGTTTATGCCGCATAAGGGGGTCGTCTGTGTGGCATGTTGATGATGAGTGGGGGGGGGTTGGAGGTGGGGGGAGGTGATATTGATCCTTTTCTCTATAATCCATGATGTCATGCGGTCTGGTGGAGCTCCAGAGTTCCGGGCGCCGAGTGGGCGTCCGGGCGGCGATGGTGCCGATTGACTGAATTATTTATTTGAAGGATTATCGAGCCTCGATGTAAGGGGGAGGGCTGGAGGTGAGGTGGGCGGGGGGGGGGTGCCACAGGTAGCTACGGCCGTAGGGCGAACGCCAAGTTGTATTACGAAGGAAATAAAGTGTTTCCTATTAACGATAACAAAAAATAATGAGTGAATTTTTATTTTGAGATATTTTTAATGGAGTTTTAGCAGGTGAAATAATAATGCTATTAAACCTCGGTCATTGTGTTGGGCGCCTCATTGATTCAGAGTTTGAGCGTTAAATTCTGTGTTTAATAGAGTACTAGTAATAGTGTGCAAACTTATTCAAGAAAAAGACTTCAGCCTATGGGTGAAACATTGTGACAATAATTAGAAGGAAATTGAAATAGTAGTGTTTAGTACGGGCAGTTGACTGAATGCTACGGAAAATATTGGAGTCTCTCTCTCTCTCTCTCTCTCTCTCTCTCTCTCTCTCTCTCTCTCTCTCTCTCTCTCTCTCTCTCTCTCTCTCTCTCTCTCTCTCTCTCACACACACACACACACACACACACACACACACACACACACACACACCTTGTGTTGTTCCTGTTGTGTAATTTTTAGTATGGGTCACGTGCAAGATTATTTTTGTACTATACGTTGTGTACGAATAGATGTGAAGAAATCGCTAACAGGGTTATAAAGCTTTAAGAACCTCTCTGGCCATGTGTAGGATGTACACATGTCGATGTATGTAGCTTGCGTATAGGGTCATTCACTGTTTGACCACGTATTGTATATGATCCATGCGTACTAGTTTGAACGTACTCGGTGTAAATGTGTTTGTGTGTGAGAGAGAGAGAATCCCATACAGGAAGTACATACATGCCTATCTTTTGAAGTATAGGCTGTGTACATATACAAAAAGTGCACGTGCTGTTACTGTACAGGATTACGCGTATGTACAGGTTATGACAGAGGAGAGGGCGGGTGTAGATTTTTTTACGTCAACAATTGATGTAACGGTTTTCCAATGGCAGAGCATTTCTGCTTTGTGTTCCTGGCTTTGGGGGGGGGAGTTCGCCGACCGTACTTCCGGTCTTGGTAACGACTCCTCGTTATCTCTTTGGCTGACCGCATTCTGCGTAACAAAACAAGGCGACAAGATCGTAAAGTGGACGAGAATCGTTGTGGCTTCTTCCCTCTTAATAGGGAATTTGTGGACAGCCAAATCATCCACCCCCGTACCCTTTTGTTTCCCCTTTTAGCAAGCCCCGGTCACACCTACACGACTCTCACGTTCAGAGTCCGTTTGAGTAGAAACGACTTAGGTTACAATATTCAATTTTACGAGTCTCCAGGTGTCTAAGCGCCTTTGCGTCGTATATTGAGAAACTGAATGACGAACTAGGAAAAGTTAAACATATTCGAATATTAGACATATTGTTGAATTGTAGACTTCGGGAAGTCTAGAATACTGTAAGCGAAGTAATCTTGCAGCTTTTCCAATTCACAACATTTGACGAGAATCTTGAATGAATGGATGACGACAGGGGCTTAGCTCATCGTGGGTGAAGGGTCGTCCCTACCCATCCCCTAATCGAGGGGTAATAATGATGAGGTTTAACATTTTTTAACGTTGAGTTTATATATGTATATATATATATAATATATTGCAGTATTTCACAAATGACACGTGAATATAATTTGCAGAAAAAAACACTGGTAAATAAGAAACGTAGTGTTAAATAGACGAAAACGTTCGGACTATGTTTCTTATTTACCAGTGTTTTTTTCTGCAATATATATATATATATAATATATATATATATATATATATATATATATATATATATATATATATATATATATGTAAGGTTTAACGTCGCGAACTATCCCACCCCCCTCCAATCAGGAGGTTAGGACGGTGTTCTGTACTGAGGACTCTAGCGTCGAATTGAACCATGCCCTTGATCCAACTCGCTGGCGGCGGGGAACAAAGTTCCGTCACTTCGACCTCCGCCGCTAGTAGCGACGCTCTAACCCGCTCGGCCAGTGAAGTGAAGTAGGGGAAATTTGTTCCCGGCGTTTCGGCACCCGGACAGTAGTGATATCGAGGATTTCAATGATCGGTACTGGCGCGGATTGGTTTCTGTGTTTCGACTCATCAAATGTATTTCTAAATGTAGATATATATATATATTTTTTTTCGTACGATTGTTGTGGCTACTGACGGGTTTTTCGTCAGCCAGGAGCTGATAGAATATGATAAAATTTGTAATGAAACCAAATTGCTGAGAAAGGAGCGAGCTGACTTGGTTTAAGCGAGAGTGAAAGGGAAGTGTGTAATGATGGGATTTTGAGAGGGGTGAGGATGTTCCGATCCCGCACCCCCTCTTTGCAGCCAACAGCTGTTTGGAGAACAAATCATGTATATAAATAAATTTACTTTTTAAATGCTTAGATCACTTTTATAACGTGGGGGGTGGGTCTTAGTCCCCTCGCTCCTACCACATTTAGACGCCTTTACTCCTCGCAGGGGAACACAAGGATGGTGTTCTTGTCCTTAGAAAGGTAAAAATAAGTCATAATACGGTGGCTGTATCGTTCTCTCTTGATAGAGGCTAATAATGATGATAGTAGTAAAGGGTGCGGATGGTAATAATAATAGTAATGAAAATAATAATAATAATGGTAATGATTAAACACAGCGTCATTGGTGGAGACCTCGATGCTACCCCAAACCGTGCCATTCGCGTCTCCTCGTCTTCCTCCTCCTCCTCTCCCATCTCCTCCTCTTCCTCTTCCTCCTCCTCCACCTCACTCGAGCTCTGCTGCATTGCAGTAGTTGAGTACTGTCTTTGCGCGCCATTTTGGACGCGCAACCCGTGTTCACGTGTGCTCGTATGCACAAAGCCTGTATGTTCCGTGCTCGTGCCTGTGCGGTTGATTCTGCGGTTAGATGTGTAAATTGTTCGATGAAGACAGCCGGTTAGGACTCATGGTAATGTGTTAGAGTTGGACAAGTTTAGGCTAAAGAAAGAAATAACGCAAGAACTGTTTAACGAATGGAATAGTCTTAGTAACCAGGTAGTGAGCACTGAAACTATTAATTGTTTTGAGAGATGATGAGAGAACTTTATGAATGGGGATGACAGGTGGTAAGGGACATGGAACTGCCAGGTGTAGGCCTTATGGTTTCTTGCAGTCTCCTCCATTCTTATGTAAAAAAAAAAATCGAATGTGCCTTTTGCAGGTTGGGAGAGTACATGACTGGTGAAAGGTAGTAGTAGTGATAGTAGTCGACAGTAGTAGTAGTAGTAGTAAATTCGTAGTTGTTTAGAGTAAATAAAAATGTTAATTAAGGTTAAGGAGTTTGTGCTTAAGGCTCTGCGGTCGAAGCCGTGGGTTTAATCCTGGTTATAAATGACTCTGTTTGGGAGGAAAACGCGAAAAGTGGGGGGAGGGGGGTTCTAGCCCCCCTCGCCCCATCCCCCTACTAGTCTTGTTTTCCGACACGAACAGAACGCGATAACGGTGTTCTTATCCCCCGCCGCAGGAATGATTAGGGCACAAGTGGAAGTAATCGTGGTAAGGTGGATGTTTGAGGTAGATAGTGGACCTTTTAAATGTGATGAGTGACTGGTCGCGAATTCTGTTAACAATGTATTCCTATGGGAGCACAGTGCTAGGTATGCCATGTGTTGTATTTAACTGATTGTAGTAAACAATCGTGGGGTTCTGTCTCTTACTTTCCAACTTCGTATCCTTATTTTTCAATTTCCGCTTGGGTTATATCTCCTTGTAAACTATCCGAAATATTTATGAATCTGTATGAAAAACTGTATTTCTTCACATTCTTTCTCAATCTGTGTGTGTGTGTGTGTGTGTGTGTGCGCGCGCACTTAATTGTATTTACATTTACCAGATGGCGACATAAATGTAGGAGCTGCACTTAACCCATTCAACTCCGATGACAAGATGTCTTGTCATTTGGTCAAATAAAACAAAAAATCATAAAACACCAAAATGTTTGATCAAACACCAGAAAAATATGACGTCAATCCTCGCTTCGCTCGCAGCGAAGCGAGGACTGACGTCATATTTTTCTGGTGTTTGATCAAACATTTTGGTGTTTTATGATTTTTTGTTTTATTTGACCAAATGACAAGACATCTTGTCATCGGGGTTGAATGGGTTAAGTCTCTCAGCCTACGTCGACCAAAATTGTCTTTAAATGTGTGTGCACGCGTTTTGCGTGCGTGCCTGTATCGCCCCCACCCCCCCATCCTCTTCCCCAGATGGTGATGTTATTTTTATGAGCCTCAAATTTGAGGTCGATGGGCTTCGACTCAGATCTAACCACGTGGCAGGAGGAGCGTGGCATGTCAGCGGTGCATTTGTTATTTATCAAAGGAACAAGCGAGAGTCCATGGGCTCCGACCCGTCTTGCACCTTTCGCCAGGGTGATCTTCCCTAAGCTGGAAATGGTTGGCGTGTAGCCAAAATAAAAGAATGTGAAAGGTGTGTATTGGATATGGAGCGAGCCTGAGACGGAAAAACAACCTTTAAGAGGAACCGAAGTAGAGTTCGTGTGGCACTGAAACAAGTGCCATGTTGGCACTGTAAAGGTTTGTTTACATGACCACCGTGGAATGACAAGATAAATCATCCCCCCTACCACCCCACTTCTCCCCGTCTGTGGTATGCGTGGCCGTCCACGCGCGCCCCTGACTGGTCAAGAACAATTATGCTAAGAATATGTTAACTATACTGGAATGATGGTATAGTTACATCGAGTGGCCTTGAGACGGCACTCGAGTATAGAGTTGAAGTGTCTGCCAATCTGACCATGATCGAGTGAATAGATTTTGGGGGTGGGGTGGAGGGGGGCTACTTGGGGCGGGGGAGGGGCGTGAACCCGCGTCTCGCCACGTGTTCGCGTGTACACGTGCGTGCGGGTTCCCCTCTCACGGAGAAGGTGCGTGTGCATTTCCCGACAACCCTTTTACGATATAGGGCGGTCGATGTGGGACGCGTGCGGGTGCGTGGCACACGCCCGCCCGCCCCACCCACACACACGAATGCATATATACTAGTCCAGGAAGGGGCAGGGGCGCGCTCCGCACGCCCACGACCCTCCGGTACACGCCCAAACATACAATGAAGAACTTGTCGAATTTGCAGAATATCTCTGGTCTCCATCGCGGCAGAAGCGCCGCCGCAGGACACAGCGTCAGGGCGACGACTCTCCTCCCGCGATAACAACCTCCTGTCAGTATCCCTGCAGCAGCTCCTCCTCCTCAGCTTCGAGAGACAGAGTCGCCCCCCTGGCCGTAGTCGGGGGTGCACAGGTGGTGGTGCTACTGCAGGCGGCGTCACCGACGACAGTCGTAGCCTTGACGCGAGATCGAGCGGTTGGCGTCAGGTCCCTCTCCCTCTCTCCCTCCCACCGAAGTCAGTCTTCGGTCCTTCTTCAGTCCCCTCCCTTCCCCTTTCCCCCCGACCTTACCGCCCTTCGCTCCCTTCCCAGTTGAACACTCGTGAAGGACGCATCTTGCCTAGTTCTCCCTGAATCCCCCCACCCCCTTCCCTCCCGCCCGCCCGCCCTTGGTCTCCTCCTGCGTCTCCCTCACCCCCAGGACGTCTACCATGTCCCCAGAGCTCCTTCGTCTTCCAGGCAGTGAAGACAAGCCAGGTTCCTTCCTCCTGTCCTCCTCGTCGTCGTCGTCCTCTTCCGAGTGTCATCCCAACGCCTCCTCCTCCTCATCCACATCCTCCTCCCATTCGCCGCCCTCGAACTCAGAACTCCAACCTATGGAGGTTGACTCCTCTCCGTCCCCGTCCCCGTCCGCCCAGGATGGTGATGCGTCCCCCACCGGGTCCTGCACGCCGCCTCCGGCATGGCGACGAGATTCCACCTCCTCTGACTCCACATCCACCTCGTCCTCGTCCTCGTTCTCCCCGACCCGTGGGGAGAGGAGGAAGAGGAGCCCAAGTCTAGAGAGGAACTCCCTGACGGCGAACTGCTCGAAGTCGGTAAAGGTCTCGATAGCGTCTAGTGACGGTGGGCCCAGTAGTGTGACTAAGCCCCCCAGCCAAGGGTCCCCCGGTTGTCCCCCCACTCGGTCTTGTAATCTCCCCAGTGAGCAGTCGACTCCCCCCAGTGGATACAGTTCTCCCGATGGAGGTAAAGTGGGGGCAGTCTTGCCCCCCAAATGTTGCGTGAGTTATTATTCCCCCCATTCCCCTTCTCAGTAAACTCCCCCCACCCACACTCTCCGCCCGATTACTTTAGCGGGGTGCATAAGGAATGTTTTTTTAGTGAACTCAACCACCCTTTTGCCCCCCTTGTAAATCCCCCCTTCCCCCACCACCACCACCACCACAATCAGCTTATGTATGCTCCCCGCTAGTATGTAGTTACCCCCCCCGTCGTTCTGTTTGCTCCCCCATGTTCTCCCCCCCGTATTCCTAGATGAAAATTATCTCTCTGCTGAGTGAGCCAAACTAGGCGCCCTATTGTAAAGGGTTTGTTACTCTCTCTCTTTTCTCGTTATTATCTCTCCTCTCTTGTCTTCTGATCTCCTCTACTCTCTCGTCTCTCTCTATATATATATCTCTTTCTATCTATCTATCTGTCTATCTATCTAACTCTGATATTGATCAAGTACATCTCATGTGATGCTCGAAAACGGGCCTTTTTCTCTCTTCCTCGCAAAATGCGTGTTGCCCCCTTAGACCATGCTGGGGCTCGTCTGCCTTCCTCCGGCGGGGGACTGGGGGCCCCAGCGAGTGCCCAGGTGAGCAAAGTTGTGACGCACGGACCCCTCCCTACACCCCTCCCTACCCCTCCGACTCGAATGCTGCTCCCTTTGCCGGTTTGTGATATTGCCGGAGTTGTCCACTTCTCCTATCCCCGGTGTGTGTTGTCGCCGGGTTGTTCATTACCCTCTCCCGGTATGTTCCCGGAGTTGTTGTTCACAGAATGGTGTGGGTTGACCCCCTCCCTCTCTTCCCCTCCCATCCCTCCCCTCTCCCCCCCTTGAGTAGAGTTGCGTAACTTTCCACCCACTTGAGTTGAACATCCTGAATGGTGTTACACCCACCCTCTGAATTGTAGAGTTGGTTTCTTCCCAGTTGAATCATGAGGACTCTGACATTCACAGTTGTTGGTTGATTGGTATGTACATACCTCCCCTCCCTCCCTCCCTCCCTCCCTCCACCCTCCTCCCGTGGTGTATGTCAACCACCCCCCAAGCTAAAACAGATACGACGTGTCCCCATTGTGAGCTGGTTGACTGTTACACCGTGTAGAGTTGATGGTGTTCTCCCCAATGTTGAACAGGTATTCGTCTGCAAGCTCCTGATTTGGCCGAAGTCTGGCGTTTGACTACCAAGATTTGGCCCTCCGTCCATCCCCCAGAGTGTTTACAGTGATCAACCCTCGTTTCGCTTCTGTTTTGACATCAAGTAACCCGCATTCCATATTCGAATGACACCCGTTAACCCACATTATTCTTTAACTTTTGTTTGACACAGCGCAACTTTTGACGTCTAAGCAACCTGTGTTTCAACCTTGTTTGACAACAAGTAACCAGTTTTGTTTGTGTCAACATCGGACAAACTACATTTCTGTTTTGTTTGATCAAGAACCAACCATCACTCCATTTTCGTTTGACAACAAAGAACACGCATTTCACTTTCGTTTGACACCAGATTATAAAAATATATATAAAACATGTTTCACTTTCGTTTGACACCAGAAAATAAAACTCGTTTCTGTTATGACACCCAAGTAACCTATAAATCTTCTCCACCCGTGAATAAATTGGCCCTCCACCAGCCTATGGTGAAATGCCCCGGACTTTAGGACCCCGTGTCTGGGGCCTACCCAGGACGTGAAAATCTCTTAACAGCGTCAACAACGACCGAAGCTGATGATGTGATTTATTGTTTTGCCCTTGTTTCACCTCTTCTAACTTGGCCGACTTCGCAAATGTCGCGACTGACAAGCGGTGGTCTCTGGTGGAGTTCGGGCAGCGCCCCGGCCACGCCTTCGTCAGTCCTCACTGAGGTCTTTAACCCCCACAACACGATAGTGCCCTTTGTAGTGACCTCCTCCCACTCCTTCAAAAGCCTCTTCAGCTGAATGAAATCCCCTGGCACCATTGTTTGGGTCATCGGGTGGTGACCTCAACCACCACAACCCACTCCTTTAGGAGAGGGTCTCCTTCAATTAACAAAATCGCCAGGCGGTTGGCTAACCCATGGATGGGGCCAACGTGTTGTTGGGGTTAAAATTCGAGCATGTCGTGTTATTAGTAACTTAGAGCGTTTGTTTGAGCGTCTAAACACTTGTACTCTCATGTACCTGGGAGTTTGGGGAACTATCCACCATATGTATACAAGACCTGTAGTCAAGAATCATCCCGTCGGGCGCCCGACGCTGGTGTACGATGTCGCTGTGTAGTCGTTCTTGCTATGGACCGTATTCGGGGACACGTGATGGGGTACACCACTACGTCATGGGTGACGTCATCGGTTTATGGCACGAACGATGCACACACCAGTGACACTATGACCAGGGAGTGGGCGCTACTTTGCATCGTCGCTCGCACCTTGGCATCGGGCGCCCTGTGATCTTCTTGTATACCAAGCCGTGACGTGAGGTTAGGAGTTCCGTAACGTCATGTTAAGGGAAGGAATGTCTTTACATTTTGGATTAGTTTCCGGCTTGGGAACACCTTGACGTTTGTCTTGTCCCTCTCCGTGTCCTTCAACCACAGAACAAAGACGCTTGTCCGTGGGGGTTGTCCATGTCCGTAGTAGTGTCAATGTCCTTGGCTGTACTGTCCTATCACGTGACCGGATGGCTTCGGTTCTGTGAAGTGCCCGCACGTCACACGAGCCCATCACCATGACAATGGCGTGTAACGTGACGTCACGGGAGCCCTTCACCATACCTAAGGTCTCGTGGTGACACACCTGGGTCTGTTGTGTATTGCATTTCCGTAATGGCGTCACGTAAACTCGTCACTATTCCCTTGTGCTGTTGTGTACGAATACTGACAATACATTTCATCCATTCGGAATAACGCTAACAGATTTTGTTATGGGTAGTGCAGTGGGATTAGATTCGGCTGGCAAGCTGGTTTGGGGCCCCTCAGCAGCTGAATGAAATCTGTTGATGTCGTTCAGAACATCTTCTGTTCACACACACACACACACATGTACACATGTACGTGCCTCAGTCCCTTCTCCCCTTCCCCCGCCCTGAGTTACATAATATATGCCCGTATCTGCATGTGCTCTAACTTAAAAAGAAAAAAGTTATTTGTTCCTAAATCCACGCACATGAAGTGTTTTGTGCACCTAAATGATAATCTCCATATAACCTGTTTTGGTACTAAATGTATTATCAATTCTCAACACCGATGGTGATATTTTTTCCCCTCCAATTTTGTACCATCCACCAGGACTCTCTCTTTTCTATTTACTCTTTATTTAGAGAGGTTTACCCTGCTCTCTGCCCTCTTGAGTAACTCTCTCCCATTTTTCCCCGGCTTCATTAAGATACTCATCTTGGGGGCACATTTTAGTTTGCGAGACTATGGCCATACACGCAACACAAGAGGGAATGAAGATTCTTGTCTTTCAATGTCTATGTACACAACCACAATTATCTCTGAAGAGCGTATGCAATGTAAATGTCTTGAGGGTGTAGGTGTGTTTTTGTGTTTATATATGTTGTTTATGTACAGTGTGTTAAGTATTTTTTAGTGTGTTGTTATGTTTACGTGTTTGTTTCGTGTACATGCTCTCTCTCTCTCACACACACACACACACACACACACACACACACACACACACACACACACACACACACACACACACACAAAACACTACAGTTATGTGTATACATTCAGTAGCTGGAAAAGGACAAACTCCTAGTTTTGTTTTTCAACTTATACCATTTCATTTCAGCCAAAGCTCTCCCTGATATCGTGGGGGTCACATCCCATTGCCTAGTTGTTGCTACATGTGGCCCTTAAAAAAATTAACATAAATATATCTTATGAGTATTAAATTGTTCAGTGTAACCTTCACTTAATTTTGAAAAGGTGGCCAGCGTTCGATATTTTTTTTATAAATGTACACGATTAAACATGAGATGTTAGTAGAAAATTTAAACGATTTGATCAACGAGATTAATGTAACATTGTTGACAAAAAAAAAAGTAATGACCGATTGTAGTGACAAAAGATAGAAGTTGTGATGGTGACATAGCTTGTCAGGAATATTAGCAAATGTTCATGGTATCATTTCCCGGCCCAGGAGTGACAGATTTGTAAATAAATGAATAAATAGATAATCTGTTTCCAAGTGTCAGGTTGATCGGGAAGACCCGCTGACGGTAATCTTAAAGTCACCCCCTTTGCCCACACGTTTTCTCTAGTCGGGAGTAAAGGTCATCGATCGTCCCGTGAAAAGATGAAATGCATTTTTTGAAGCGCAAATGAAAGCGAGGAGAGTTTTCATGATATTTTGGGGCATACAGTATGTCACTACTGCCGAAAAACTTGCAATTCTAGTCACATTAATTTTACATTGTTGCTGATCACAGTGAACTTATCAATTGTGAAATTTTATTAAAAAGTTCAACGTGTACCAATAGGTTAATACTCAAGAATATTCACACATTTGAAAATGCTTTTTTTACTGTGATAACGCGTACGCACACACACACACACACACACACACACACACACACACACACACACACACACACACACACACACACAGGTTTTTTACAATTTGTGTGTGGTTATAACCTCCAAAATTACTTGTATGCTTTAGTACATGACCTTGTTGGTTGTGCGCTTAATTGTTGAAATAGGTATAGACACTCATGTGTAGGGGGCAGATAGGAAAGTCAGTTTGTTCAGACCAGGGGCTGGGGGATCCCCCAACACTATTACAGTCTCATCTCACTGACTACAAAGTTGGACGTTGTCAAAGAAAAAAAAAAAAACTTTACCTTGTAGTTAATGGTGATGACACCATCCCTTTTTTCATTTGTTGTCTTAGGATTCTGCTAATATAGTTTGAGGGGTAAAGATACTTTTTGTTGTGTATACTCTTTGTCTTTTGTCTTGTTCTTCATACCTTGTTTTGATAAGTGTTGCTCTTTCAGGTAGAGTACACACACACACACACACACACACACGCACAATTTCAGAAGCCATTGTTACTTAGTTCTTGGTATATAATTTAGCATACCCTTAGTAACAGTTTGTTGCACTCTAACATGTCTGTATATGTAGATACACATATATATATAAATATACATTTATGTATGTATATGTATTTCTGCATCGTATCTTCATCTCAGTTCTTTAAGTTATCTTTTTTCTTTGAACCCCACTCGTTTGTCCCTCCCTCCCCACCCCCTCCCTCCCCTCTCTTTCTCGCCCTCCTCGACCTCCCCTCACCCCTTCCCTTCTTTCCTCCCTCCCTCTCTCTGAGGTTGGAGGGGGGACGTGTAAGTCTCCTGATCTTAACGTGTTGCTCCGTTTGGTGTTTGCAGGGATGAAGCGGATGTCTGAGATGGAGGGAGAAGCACCGCAGAAGCGCGCCAGGCCGGCTGGCGACACTGAGATCCGACTCCTTATTCAGAGCAAGGTAAGGCTCGGCAGCGGGCAACCGCACCGGCGGGGGCCAGTGTACCCACGTGTAGTCAGGAACCAACCCGCCATGATGACCAACCCCGGGGACGGTTGTGTATATTAAACTATTGAAGGAAATAAATCGTAGTAGGTTTTAGATGACTAAATTTTGATATAGACAGATAGGACGAATGTAGACGGAAGAGTATGGTGTTGACAGGCAGCAAGTCCTCTGATGGACAAGTTTTGTTGAAGTTTATTTTCTCTCTCGCTCGCTCTCTCTAAGGTGATGCTACTTTCTCCGATGATAATTTTCTTGCAAGAGAATAATCAACACCGACATTAGCATCACCTTCAACGAAAGAATATGGAATAAAATAAATCCTAGATTATAGATAAGAATATGGAGGAAAATAAATCATAGATTTTAGATGTATAAATTGAGTAGTAGCCAGATTAGAGAAATGTAGACAAAATATGTAAGAAAAATTATAGATCATAGTATATTGATACCTAGATAAGATGAATGTAAACAAGAATATGGAAAAAAATCTTGTATTATAGATAACTATATTGAAATCTGGATAAGACGTGTTTAGACAAAAGAATATGAAGAATGAATTATAATCAATTATAGAAAATTAAACAGTGATAGCCAGATAAGGCGAATGGTGACAAAGAATATGGAAGAAAATTAATGATAGTAGGTTATGAATAACTTTATTGAATTATAGTTGAATAATTAAGACCAATGGAGAATAAGGTGCAGTCACTCGCAGCAATGGATTCAAATTGGGCACATTTAGATTTAAAAAGGAAATAGGCAAAAACTGGTCAACGAATGAAATAGACATCCATGTAAGTATTAGAGGCGTAGACCTTTTGGTCCATATCTAGGTCGGATGCGAAAAAAAATCATAATTATAAATGAATAAATAAAAACTATAATAATGTAAATAATAAATGAGCGCTGAAACTGTCGGTTGTTGTAAGAAACGGCTAGACAACTTTATGGATCGGGATGAGAGGTGGTAATGGGCATGGAACTGCTTCGTGTAGGCCTTATGGTCTCTTGCAGTCTCCTTCATTCTTATGTTCTTATGAGGCAGACTTTACTACGTCAGTAAACGGTGACCATCTCGTCCTAAGTATTCTACGCTCTCGCTACGTCAGTTTTGAGGAGAATACAAAGCGGTCCACATCGGGTCCTCACCACGTCCAAGCCGGTCTTCACCACGTCTGGTGTGACTGTCCTAATAGATAGGGGAATAGATGTAAAGATCGGATGTGTATGATTAGGTGTTAGGTAGATATTGAGTAGAACAGATAATGTGGTTTGATGTCTTGGCGACGTGTCTGCCAGGGTGAATAAAATCCCATGGCATCTGAAATGAGATAGGACATCATAAGTGAGTGAAATGTAGAATTTTGATTTTTAGTTTAGTTTTCGAGAGATGTAGGCTAACCAGAAAAAAGTTGTTCAAGTCGTGACAATTGGAAAATTTTTCCAAGATCTCTGGGTTGTCATAATTTTTATTTCTTTCTTTATTTATTAAAGGATGATTCTGCACTAAAGTAATACATTGTTGTCTGCTTGAATATTCTGTCACCAGGGTATAGAAATGCAGTGGGTTTCATATTCTCATGTATTTTTCGTATAAATATATTTGTATAGTTGTGTGTTTTTTCAATATGTATGGATATATTTTCATGTATAATTAATTTTCATGTATTTTTGTCCATGCAAGAAGAGCCTTGCAGTGTAAAGTAAATTGAGCATAGTGTACAATAAAATGCTCATCAGGAGTCATTGTATTTGCATAGAGAAACCCTTGAATTTTTTTTAGTCGCCTGAATGCTACATTTTTTTCTGCCGAGTACACAGGCGTGATGATAAAATAACTTGACGACAGGGTCGATTACTGAATGGTTTGGGACAACGGTGGATGTCTTTTTGTAAGAGGGTTGGGGGGTAGGCAAGGTGCTCCTCTAGTAGAAGTTGACCATGAGGTTCTGCTCTCGACCGAAAAAATAAGTGATCTATCGAATACTAACTAAAATGTGTGTGTGTGTGTGTATATATATATATATTATATATATATATATATCGGGTTGGACGTTTATGCGGCCAGTTTGCTGTACCCAGTTGTGTGTGTGTGACTCGTCTAAAAGAGATGACCGTAATGATTTCGTCTCTGTCCTCTGCCTTGAGCCGGAAAAAAAAAATTGGTTGGCTTTAGCCAGAAGAAGAATATGCTAGGAGAGAGACATGCTATAGGTCGTGGGGGGTTTTCTTGAAGGGTGAAGTTGAGGTGTTCTATCGGGGGAGGAGACCAGAGGCACCTCTTCTTATGGAGGGATAACTCATACCTTTTCCCCTCCATGGAGGAGGTAACCTCCAAACCTCCCGTCTGTAGACACGAAACCAGAATATCCGGTATGGTAATGATCTGGAAGAGCATGGGAGCTTCCATTAGGGAGACGTCGGCAGGAGACGAGAGCAGGAGGTAGTAGGTGGGGGGGGGGAAGGGAGGGACTCTGGTGAAGGCCTATGAAGCCGAATGATGGATGGACGGATGGATGGGGAGAGCAAGGAAGAGGTGCGAGTGACGAAAGAGAGGCGCCCGTCAATGCCTTGATGCCAAGTGGATAACCCCCGAAGGAATATTACTGGGGAAGGACCCTAAACCCGGGATTTATTTGTTCCTGCATTATTCTGGGGTGCATGTGGAGCTCTGTGCCAAATTTGGGTAAGATTCGTACCGGAATGGATACTGCAGAATAAAATGTAAGATTAATTGAAAGCTTGTGTGTTTCTTGAGAAAAGGGGAACTGATGAAGCAAGCGTCTTACTGACTGAACGCTAAGAGAGGGTAAGCGTGGCAGAGAGAAGCCAGGGAGGTGGAGGTTTTTCGTCGTAAACCTTGTCTAACTTAATATACTTGTGTGTATACAGTACATGCAAATACGCACCCACTCGCAAGCCAAAAAGCACGAACTTGCAAACACACACACACATACACACACACACACACACACACACACACACACACACACACACACAATGCTTACGTACATGCATATGTACGTTGTATAAATACATACATAATATGTGCATGCGTGCATTCGTAAATATTCCCTCCGCTGACAAAGGAATGTCAACCATGGAAGATGCCAGTATTAAGAAGCTCCTTCCACAACCTTTTATGTCGAGCTTGAAGCCAACTCGGGGGGAGAGGGAAGGACGGGGGGGGGATGGGAGAACCGGTTCCAGGTCCACCTCGTTTTCCATAAAGAGGAACAAGTCTGGGTCGGAAGCCAGGAGCCCCGCGATAGGAGATGGCGCCCGACCCGGCCGCGGGGGAGGGGGGGAGTCCTCCCCCGGGGGGATTTCTTGGGATTGGGAATATGAAAAATGGTCTTCAGTGGCTCGCGTTACTAAGGGACTGATGGGATATCGTGGGAGTCGAGGGATGGCTGGGATGTGCCTGGATTCAATAGAGTGAGGGCGGCCGTGAGGGGGGGGGGTTGGATTTACGGCGGGGGATTCGACCGAGGCGGGGTGGGGGGCAGCTACGGGGACTTAATGGGAAGGGCACGGGCTCTGGCTCGATGGGGATGGGTGTTAGAGAAAGGGGAAACGAGGGGAAGTGATGGGGGATAAATGGGAAAGGTGGGGGAGAAGTGATGTGGAAGAGATGTGCGAGGAAGAGGAGGAGGAGGAGGGAGGAGATGTGAAACTAGGAAAAGGAGGTTGAGGGGTGTTATGGAAGATAAGCGCGAGGGGGAAATGGTGGGGGAGATATGTGGAAGTGGGAAGAGGAGGTATGGGAGATGCTATGTGAAATAGATGAGTGTGGAAGGGAGGGGAGAATGGATGGGAAAGTGGGAAGAGGAGGGAGGGAGAATGAAGAAGTGGGGGTTGTGTAAAAATTGGATGGGGAAGGAAGAGAAGATAGGAGGGGAGAAAGGGGAATAGAGAGGAGACTGTAACTGTAGAAAGGTGCAATAGAAGGGAAGGTTGGAGATGAAGTGAAAGGGATAGACTGAGTTTATTTATTTATTTATTTTTAATTTGTTTTATATGTTTTTATTTCCATTTTGTCGGAATGGGGCTTGGGTTGGCTTGGCTTGGACAGTTTTAGATATTTTTATAGGGGGCGGGGTAACAGATATGGAAATTTTAGAGATTTTGAAGATGGTATTCTCTCTCCAGATTTTGTTCTACGAATGAGCTAAGGGAGAGGAGCAGGATGGAGGAGGGAAATGGGAAGATGGGTTAGGGAGGAGGGAAGAGAGTGGTGGGGTCATGATGCTAAACATATAGTTTGGGGGAAATGTGGGAGAAAATAGGAGAATGGACGAAGTGGATGGGGGGGGGGAGGTAAGACAAGCCAAGGAATCCCACGTGGAAAGATGGCAATGAAACGGAAGGCAGGTGAAGGTGAAGAAACATTCCACTGCAGGCACCTAGAATGACCTATGTTGACCCAATGTCCCCCCCCAAGAGGTCACAAAGGTCACTGACGGAAGGACGAGACGGAAAAGTTTGCATGAGTGACATGACTGGTGTCAGCTGTCTAAGCCTTTTTTTTTTTTTCGGGGGGGGGGTCCTCTCGGCCGAATAAGAGAGCCTTGCTGAGATCGAAATGGGTCTGGAGTTCGCAAGTGCGCGAGGTGGAAGAGGAGGAGGAGGTGAAGACGGAGGACCTTGGGAGTCGAGGGACGCTGCCTCCAGGATCAGGTTCCACGCGACCGGACCTTTCGTCCTTCCCTCCTTACCTTCTTCCTTCCTCCTTCCTTTATTTCCTCCATCCTTCTTTCCTGCCCTCTTTCCCGCTCTTTTTCCTCCCCTCCTTCCTTTCTTCCCTTCCTTTCTTCCCTTCCTTCCTTTCTTCCCTCACTCCCGCCCTCTCTCCTTCCTTCTCTCTTTCCATCCTTCCTTCCATCTTTACCTCCCGCATTCCTCTCGCTCCTTCCTTCCTTCCTACCTCCCGACCTTCCTTTCTTTCCTCCCTCGCTCCCTCCCAACTGTCCTTCCTTCCGCCTTTCCATTTTTGTCTGGCATTCATTCATTCGCGTACATCTTCCTTCCATATCCCCCCCCCTCTCTCTCTCTCTCTCTCTCTCTCTCTCTCTCTCTCTCTCTCTCTCTCTCTCTCTCTCTCTCTCTCTCTCTCTCTCTCTCTCTCTCTCTCTCTCTCTCGACGGACGGAACCGGTGACCTGTTGGGCAAGAACATGGTGGTGTTGTGGTTTGAATGAGAGTCACGCACTCCCTCTTTACACGGTGGTTGGTCGAGCCGGTGCTCGGGTGATCTGGATCCCCCTCATTTCCCCCCCACTCTCTCTCTCGCTGTCTCTGTCTCACTCTTTCTCACTCTCTCTCACTCTCTTTCTCTCTCTTCCTCTCTCACCCTTTCTATCCCTCCCATTTACACGTGCACGATCACACACACACACACACACACACACGACTCGGTGGCGCATTTGGTAGAGCGCTGAATTACTAGCATGTGGTGCCCGTAGTACTTGGTTCGAATCCTGCCCAGGGCCGAAATGATTTCGGTACCGCTGCGCTTCGGGTCGTTACTCTGACTCTCGTGGGCGGGGAGTTGGGTGTGTGTGTGTGTGTGGAAGGTCATAGCATTTCCCATAGATCGGACCCACGAGCTCTGAGCTCTCTTCCAGGAGGGAAATAGCTGTCGATCACGAGTCCAACACGTGATCCAAAGACCAAGTGAATACACACACACACACATACACACATCGATGATTAACCGTGTGGAAATGATATTGATGGAGTAACAGAGACAGTAAAATTGATCGTGTAAAGGCCGCTTAAGACTTCCCATTCCCCCCTTCCTTCGTTCTCCCTTCCCCCTCCTCTCTTCTACCCTCTACCCCCCACACACAGGAAGCACAGGAAGAGCCTCTACTGTTGATTCCAAGGCCTACCTGCACTAAAGAAGACACACCCCTTTCTCCTTAGCAGTGTGGGGTGGGGGTGTACTTCCTCCCCTTTTGATCACACACACACACACACACACACATACACACACGCACACACACACACATATCCACCAAGAAAAAAAAACAGGACTCCCTGGGTTCGACTCCCGCACTCGTATCCTATTCCCAGCAGTGACTGTTACCTGCCCGAACAGTCCCTAAAGCGCTCAGGCCTAAGGTGACGGTTTCGGCCGCAGCTACACAGCGCCACCTGGCGTAGACTCGTCTGCTTCCTGCCGAAGGAGACCACGAGGTTCTTTACTGGGGTAAGGTTACGCAGTCTTGGTCCTCATCAGAAGGGTCCTGCTCGTTAGACATATCCCGTGGGCCCTTTCCTCCTCTTCTGGAGAACGTTCACCCACTCTAGGACCTTCCCGTACTTTTGGCTCGGTGCGATTATCGCTCAACGATGATCGTTCATACCTCAGTGATGATCGTCAAACGATTGTCTAGAGCACTAATTTTTTGTTTTTGATTGGGGTTGTTTTGCTTCGAGCTGCAAAGTACGAGGCTGATCATTTTAACTGCACCGAGCAAAACGCACCTTTAACCCATTAATACCGGGTTTGGGGATATGGCGGGGTTTTCTTTGGTTAATAAAATCTGCCGTAGGGAGCCAGAGATTGTAGGAAAACGATCGTTGTCGATGGGATGATTGAGATATGATCCTTAAAACATTGGGAGATGTCCCCCATGGCCCCGTTGGCTGAAAAAAATAATTTGGCAACAGGCATGTGAATGTATACAAGAACGCTTTAAGACGATGGAGGAGACTTGTACCTGTAGAGATGACCTTCCTCCCGTGGGGGAATCTCCCCGTCGAGGCTGGGGTTCGAACTTGCCCCATACCGGGGGCGTTTCCCTCCCAATCGGGTTTCCAAAGTTTTCCCCCAATCCCCCCATCCCCCAGACCTGTGGGAAACCAAATGCAACCCAAGGGTAATTCTCTGACCCTCTTTAAGGTCGAACTTTCTCCCATGGGAGGAAGGACGACTTGTGACCTCTGGCTGGGAGGATCTACCTCAACTTCCCTTCCCCCCGCCCTCCTTCCCATGGTAACTCTCCTTTCAACTCCCCCCCCCCCCCAATACTCTTTCAATCCCCGCAGGTTACCAGGCTGCCTGCTTGTTAGGTTAGAATTTCCCATATTTAAACTCCCCCCACCACCACTTATATATATATACATACATACATATATACATACAACAGTAACTCCCCCTCCCTTTTCCACACAAAACATCCCAAAAACGTTTGGGGGGTCCCAGATCACCCGGCACCCAACAAGTGAGAGTCAGTCCCCCCTCCCATCCCCCCTTTATACACACACACACACACACGCACACTGGGTCTATAGGTACTCTTCTCATTCGCCATCCAAAGACATCTACTGTTCTCTCAATGAAGTTGTAATCCCCCCCCTGCCTAAGTTTACTCCCCTCTCCTAAAGGTTTACTAGCTCCCCACCCAGGATTACCTCTTCGTATCACCACCCCTTAACCAGTTCCCCCCAATAAAGGTTTAGTTCCCAAATCGAGTGTCCCCCCACCCCCTTCCCCCCATCGAGGATATCAGATAATGAGATTAATCCTACGAGGACGAATTCTCACTCGGCTGAATAAAATTGCTCGGCTCTTAATGTGAAATCCTTTTCGGGTCGACTTGTCTGTAGATGGCTATGAGGAACCCCATCCACGGTGCGATCTGATCGGATCCGACCTGATCTGTCCGGCGCCCTCAAGGCTAGATCGAACCGTTGATGGGGTTCCTTAGAAATAACATATTGCTTGGGTTAGTAATTTCGTCCGGCTTGTTATTGTTGTTATTTGACGAACGGCGATGACGTCTCAACTTTAGTTTTATTATTATAATTTTATTTATGTATTTTATTTTATGTATTTTTTGTTGCCATGCAGTGACATATTGGAGAGACGCGCAGTTATAGATTAAGAATGTATTTGTCTGGGTATGTAGGCCTATTTGAAAATGGTGCCTGTGACTAACTTTATTTTCTTTTTTCAGGCTGCTGGTTCGGTGATCGGCAAGGGAGGGCAGAACATCTCGCGCCTGCGTAGCGAGGTATGTGGTCCGCTGTGGGCAACCGCTTGGCTCCTCCCCCTCCCCCCTCCACCTCCCCCTCCCCCTCCCCCTCCTTGTGGGGTGGAAGCTTCCATATGTTTTGCCTCTTGTTTTTTCATTGTCGGGAAGTGTCAATTTACGGGCCGTGTGTTGCCTTTACATGTGGGTCGCATCTTTCACGTCCACCATCGCTTATCATGAGCAAGGTCGGAACAAGAACAGGTCGCCTCTTTTCGGGAGTGAGAATGAGGCTGTGACGTCATGAGGAATTGCTGGGTTTCCTACCTCCTGGTGACGTCATTCGTATTCTTTATGGAATGGGATACCTGTTCTTGTTTGGACTGTGGTCAGTGTTGTGTTTGTATATTTGTAAGTGTGTGTGTGTGTGTGTATGTATGTGTGTTTATGTATGTTTATGTATGTATCGTTTCCAAATGAAATGCTTCAGAAACTGAACTGTTGGCACGCCTAGTTGGTTGCACATTTCTTCCTTGTTTCGTCAAATGAAAGATACTCGTCTTCGTTGTATTCAAATTGTAGAAGGAATATAAAATGTGCAATTTCCTAAGTGTACCAGAGCTTTTTTTGTTTAGTTGTGTTGTTTGCGTGCGGACGTACGAATGTAGTATAAATGTAGTTCACAACTCGTGTGCGAGCGCGTGTGTGTAACGTGGATGGTGTGTAGGTCTGTATTTTTATCAGACTTTGTTTAGCTAAATTCTCTCTCTCTCTCTCTCTCTCTCTCTCTCTCTCTCTCCCTCCCTCTCTCTCTCTCTCTCTCTCTCTCTCTCTCTCTCTCCCTCCCTCTCTCTCCCTCTCTCCCCATCCCACCTTCTAACCCACGTCACCAAATCATTCTATATTCCCCCACCCCCCATTGTTTTCCCCCCCCTTCCCTTGGATTCAACATTGACTTTAACGTGTTGCCCACATTTCCCCGTATTATTCCAGTCAGGATTCCCCCTCTTATTTACTTGTTCGTTTATTTATTAATATATTTATTAATTATTTATTTAATTGTGTGTTTGGTTTGTTATTTGTATTTGCCATGTTCGATCTCTGTTGCGAGAACCCCACATTGTAAACGAAGAAGCTCTCTCTCTCTCTCTCTCTCTCTCTCTCTCTCTCTCTCTCTCTCTCTCTCTCTCTCTCTCTCTCTCTCTCTTTCTCTCTCTTTCTCTCTTTCCGCTTCCCTGTTCCCTGATTCATGTAATTTTCTTTTCAGTTTTACGTGGCCCCTCATTTTTAATTATAATTTCTCTCGCTCTCGCTCTTCTTCTCACCCTCTTTGTGTGCTCCATTTCGTTCACTCTCGTTTATATTCTACCCCCATTTTCTCCCACCGTCATTCCCCCCCCCCCTCCTCACTTGTTTTCTTTGGCCTTTTTCTTTCTACTCTTTCCTGCCCTTTCCCCCATTTTCTATTCCTTTCATTCGGCTGACATTTGTTTCCTTGTTTTTCCATACGCATACTCCCTTCTCCTTTTCTCCCTTTCCTCTCGTCACTCTTCATCTTCCTCCTCCTCCCCTTCCCCTCCCCCTCCCCTCTTCCTCCTCCTTACTCCTCCTCCTCCTTTCTCCTCCTCCCTCTTCCTCCACCTTTCTCCTCCTCCCACTTTCTCCTCCCCCTCTTCCTCCTTCCTCTTCCTTTCTCATCCTCCCTCTTTCTCCTCCTCCTCCTCCCTCTTTCTCCCTCTTTCTCCCTCTTCATATTCCTCCTTCCTCTTCCTCCTCCCTGATTCTCCTCCCTCTCCCCTTTCCCTCGTTTCCCACCTTCCGCCCCCTCTCCCCCTCCTTTCCCCCTTCCTCGTCACTCGTCAGTGGCCTTCAGTTTTCTCAATCCTTCCCCATGGATCATTTGTTTTGATTTCATTGCTTTTGATCTTATTTCGCTTCTCCCTAATCATGTCATATCTTCCCTTTCTCTACCTTCCCCTTTCTCTTTCATTCTTCTCCCATTCTTCCCATCCTCAGCTTTCCTTCCATTTCCTTCTCCTTCCCCTACCCCTTCCCCTACCCCTTCCATTCCATTCCTCTCCCAATCCTCCCTTCCTCCGCTTTCCTTTCACTTCCTTTCCTTTTCCCTTCCCCATCCCCTTCCTCTTCTTTTTCCCTATGGCATCCCTTTCCCTTCCCTTCCCCTTCTCTTCGCCTTCCCTTCCCTTCCAGTTCCCTTCCCTTCCTTTTCCTTCCTTTCCTTTTCCTTCCTTTTCCTTACTTTCCTCTCCCCTTACGTTTCGTTCCCTCTCCGTTTCACTTCCCTTTCCCCTACCCTTCCTATTATCTGTTCTTTCCTCCTCCTCTGTCTTCCTCCAATTATCTTTTTCACTCGCTTATAAATGTCTACTCGTTAAAAAGAAAAGGAATTCTGATCACTTTCTGTTGCCTAACATTGGCTCTTCGACTCCACCACCATTTCGCCATTTTGTCCCCCAAGGATAGAAGCGATGGTTAAAGGGAGGGTCAAGTCAAACATTTCCATATCATCTCCCCAAATCTTTGCTCATCACTAATTTTCTTGTCATTCTCTCTCTCTCTCTCTCTCTCTCTCTCTCTCTCTCTCTCTCTCTCTCTCTCTCTCTCTCTCTCTCTCTCTCTCTCTCTCTCTCTCTCTCTCTATACATTTATATATATTTCTCCTTTATATCACTCTCTCTGCTTTGGGACACGCACAATGTCTCTCTCTACATTATTTCTTGTTTACTTCCTTACATTTAACTTTACCTATCTCTTCCCCCACATTCCAGCTCCCCCCCTCATGACGCCGTCTGTCTTTTCCCTTCTGTCTATTATGAACCTACTCCAACATAGTTTCTCTACATTTTCTCTTCTTTTTCCCTTCTTGACGTCCCCACTCCCCATATTTCTTTTCCACGCAATTCCATCTCCATCATCCACCCATCATCCTTTCCCCATTTCCACAGCTTGCCCCCCACTCCCCATTACCAGCGTTTCCACGTACCCACCCCATATTCATTATCCTTTACCCATCCCCCACGCAGCTCGCCATCCCTCTCCTCTTACCCGTCTGCATTCCTACAACCCTCCTCCCTCCTCTCGCCTTCTCCTCTCCCCTTCTTCTGTCCTCTCCCCTTCTCCCTTCTCCCTCCTCTCCCCTTCACTCCTCGCCCGCTGTCCCCTCCTCCCTTCCCCTCCTCTCCCCTCTCCCCTTCTACTCTCCTTCTTCCCCTCTCCTCTTCGTCTTCATCTTCATTCACCACCTCCCATCCTCTTGTTTCCTTATTGTCCTCTTCCTTCTCCGTCCCTCCCGGCCCCTCCCATCCCCTCCCTCCCATCCCCTCCACTCCTATCCCCTCCACTCCTATCCCCTCCACTCCCATCCCTTTCCCTCACTGCTCCTCCCCTCGACTCCCATCTCCCTCCCTCCCTCCCCGTCCCTCCCCGTCCCTCCCCTCCCATCTCCCTCCCCTCCCATCTCCCTCCCCTCTCATCTCCCTCCCTCCCTGTACCTTCCCTCCACTCCCATCCCCCTCCACTCCCATCTCTCTACCTCCCTTTCCCTCCCCACCTCCTCCAGCCCTTTCCTTCCCGTTTCCTCCCCTCCACTCCCATCATTTTCCTTCCCCCCCCACTCCCATTCCCATCCCCCTCACTCCTTCCCTCCTTCATTCTCAACCCGAATTTTCGACCTTTTGTAGTCTCTATTATCTCGAGACCTTATCTTTTTTTCCGTTCCTCTTCTTCCTCTCTCTTCTGTTGTACTCTTTGCCTTTACTCTTCTATTGGATTTCCTGTTTCTCTGTCATACTCGTCTTCCCCTCTCTGATCTTCTTATTCATCCTCTTCCTCCTTCCCCTAGTCCACTTATTATTCGTCCATTCCCATCCCTCTCCTGCATCTCCCTACTCCATCTTCCTCCACTGCTGCTCCTTCTTTTTTCAACTCTTCCCCCTCCTCCTCCTCCCCTTCCTCTCTATCTCGTCCTCCTCCCCTTCATCCCCCTTTCCCTTTTCCTTCCCCTTCCTCCCCTCATTCTACCCCTCATTCCTCGCCTCATTCTCTCATTCCTCGCCTCCGCTCCCTCATCCTCCCCCTCCACCATCCTCCTCCATCATCCTCTTCCCTCTTCATCTACCTTTAGGTTGGGGAAGGGTTTAGTGTGTAGCCTGGAGAAGGAGGAGGAGGAGGCTGTTTTAGATATGGGAATGTAAAATAATAGGTATGCCTTTTTCTGATGAGATCTGTGTGTGTGTGTGTGTGTGTGTGTGTGTGTGTGTGTGTTTACGTCGAGTTCAGAGCTGACCTCGTAGTACTACCAATCGCTCTGTCGTGTCTTGTTTTGTCTTGTCTTGTATGATTGTGACATTCTGTGTCGAAACTGTCCTGTTCTGGTGTGTTTTCAGTGTTGGTGCTGTCGTTGTTGCTAAGGTTGTCATGATGGGTGCATTACTGTCCCCTGTTATTGTGTTTTCTTCATTTTTTTTATTTTTATTTTTTATTTTTATGTTGATTGTTGAAATCTGTCTGTTAGTCTTAAATGTTCCTACTGCTGTAGCTACGCTACATATTTTCATTGTGTGTGTGTGTGTGTGTGTATGTATGTGTGTATGTATATATATATATATATTTATATATTTATATATATATATACATTATATATATATATATATATATATATAATGTATAATATACATATATAATATATATATGAAATATGATTTTTAACCTTAAGGTCTTACACTTTTTTATTTTAATTTTACTTTTCAGACTATTTTTATTTTATTTCCTATCCATCTGTTCATGATATGTGTTAGAAATGGCTGCATATATTTGACTTTTGCCTAGCCAATGTTGTTATATTTGAAAATATATTGCCTGCATATATATTGTCTTTCTTTGTCGTTACTATAATGAATATATTTTCTGTATATATTTACCATTTCTTTAGCATTTGACCATACTATGTATTGTTGTGACGGGCCTGACCACATATATAGGACCATGGTGCACTGCCAATATATATATATATATATATATATATATATATATATATATATACATATGTAATGTGTAAATTTTCTGGTGTCCGTATGGTCTTTGTGTCAGTGCCTACTGACACCGGGCATGTGTGCGCGTGCGCCCGTTCACGCCCATGCATTGAAAAAAAAAATGTTTTTTATTTTCATATATAAATATATAATTTTTATTTTGCGCGCGCACCCGAGGGAGTATCTGTTAACTGGTTCCTTTTCTCCCTCCCCTCATTGGCCCGTCACCACCATCATCTTGGCCCCGCCCACTCGGTCCGCCCACTTGGCCCGCCCGCCCACTTGGCCCGCCCACTCGGCCCGCCCACTCGGTCCTCCGCCCGCCCGCCCGCCCGCCCACTTGGCCCGACCACCCACCCACGCCCACGATGCCGCTGCCGTGGCCGCCCTGATTTGGATAATGCTGCCCCCAACAAACCAACAAACTACCACCAACAAACAACGACTGCCAACAACACCCACTGCCACTACCCACCATCACCACCTATCACCACCACAAACACTAATAACCCATACCCTCTTTCACCCGCAATCCCTTCCCACCACCACGTCCCTAACACCACCACATCCCAACACTCCTGTCACCACACTGTATACACCACTTTTAAAACACGAATTTTATACACTCCTTCATATACATACAACCACATTACCCCCATATAAATTACCCTATTACATGGTAACACCAAACGCTATATTGTTATGAACATCGCAATGTCACCACCACCACCACCATATCGCTAACCGACGTCACAATCAAAAACTCACTCAATGCAACAAACACACCACAATTCTTTTTCTGATTCATTTACACTTGTGCTCTTGTACTCTTGAACCAATGAACACAACTGTGATATTTGTACACCTTTTATATGTTCTTGTACGGCTACGCTACTGTGCACATGACACGCCCATCATGCTACCCACTGCTTGACCACGAACAAATAACGCCCACGGTCACTTCCACCTACCCACACCCACGCCCATCCACCAACATTCACACCCACATTTACTCATCTACTCTCCACCCATGCCCAATTACCCAACATTAATAACTGCCCCCATTGCCCTCGTCCCCCCCCCTCACCCACTAACGCTCACACCCATCTCACCCCCACCTCTTCATTCTTTCACCCACACTTTCGAAATGTGCCCCCATATTCACGTCCATTGTTGCAATTATAAATAATATGTGCACCCCAAAATCTTACCCGCCCCTGAAAAAACACACATACACACACACACACACACACACACACACACACACACACACACACACACACACACACACACACACACACACACACACACACACACACACACCTCGCTATCGTGTCCGCCAATTTCTTTCTCTTGCCATATATCATTTACCCAAACTCATTACATGCACATGTACACCTGGTATTTACTGGCGCACCTCTCCCTCTTATTGCCATTTCCCGACGCGCGCGCAAACACACACACACACACACACACACACACACACACACACACACACACACACACACACACACACACACACACACACACACACACACACACACACATATTGAACCATGACTGCACTCAAAATGATCTCAATCAATTCCATACCATCAACATCTGGATCACGCCACACCCTCCCTCCCTTCCCCTCTTCCCTCTTCCCTCTTCCATGACCATCGCCAAACCTCCACATTCACATACTCATAACCACACGCCTACCAACCCTGACCATCACCTACACCACCACCACTACCACAACTACTACTACCATCACATGGCCCCTACCACAGAACCAAGCGAGTATCACGGTCCCCGATTGCCCTGGTCCCGAACGGTAATTATTAGAACATTTGTATTACTAATTGCAGTAGAACCCTCCTATAACGCTGTAACGCCCAGAAAGAAAAAAGTATATATAAAATAAAAATATATTAAAAAAAAAAAAAAGAATCACTGCCAGAGCCTATGTAGTTGAGGCCGGCCAGTGAGTCGGTCCAATGGTTCAGTCAGTCCTGGCTGACTGATCGACTGACTGACTTGACTGGCTGACCTGGTGGGTGTCCTCTCACTGCTCCCGAGCCTCACCCGCCTGTCTGCCATCTGCCCCTGCTGCTGACCATATTGCTGCCCCTTCTGCTGCCCTCTGCTGACATATGGTTCGAACCGCGCGTGCGCACGCGCGCCCCGCCGCCATGTGCACGTGTTGGAATTCCATGAGTGTGTGTGTGTGTATGTATGTATGTGTGTGTGTATGTATGTATTTGTGTGTTTTGTGTCTGTGTTTTTGTTATATATACTATGCACTCAGTTTCTTTTCATGTGTCTCAGTTAATGTGTGTGCGCACGTATGTATTGTGCATGCATATGTGAGTGTAAATGTTTGTGTATAAATGTACAGTATGCGTGTAATCACATGTGTTCACAAAGTCTGTATGAGGTGTGTGTACGAGTGTGTGTATACTTTATATTCGAACTGATCCATCAATCCGTTGCCCCTGTTCTCTTGCAGAATACCCCCGGTCTCTAGGTAACCGGCAACAGCCAACGAACTGAAAATATGTTACCGATATACTTTGATGAATGTATACGTGTGTGTGTGTGGTCGGTGTGTGCGTGAATGTAGGGAATCATGCTTGGCTCTATGTATATGTAAAGCGGGAATGAATCCATTCCAAGCTTTGACCGGGAATGGGAAAGGGACCGACGCCAGTCGCCCGGTCTCATTGACAAGAGAAGTGGCATCGTAATCCTCCATTCTCAGGTTCGTCCTCCAAAAGGATTAGATTGAGGTATTACGCCCACGTGATGAAACATTATCTTAGATCAAGTGCTGGACTCGTGATCGACAGTTATTACCCAGAAGGACGAGAGCTCAGTGCTCGCATAAGACCATCCATGGGTAATGCTGTGACACACACCCGTCCCCTTGCCCAAAGGTTCAGTATAGTGGGCTTGTCACTGTTTTACTGGGATGCAATCTCGGTTCCACCACAGTGATGGGTCTTGACGCTAATCACTAGACCCGCAAGCGGAGTGAGTGTGTGTGTGTGTGTGTGTGTGTGTGTGTGTGTGTGTGTGTGTGTGTGTGTGTGTGAGAGAGAGAGAGAGAGAGAGAGAGGTGTGTGGATGAAGCCACACAAACACATGATTTTTTTTGTATATGCAAAAATTTGCTGAACTAATTAACACAATTCATATATATTTTCATTATTGTACTTTGAATAAAAATATTAGTACAGTGTACCCTCTTCATTTGATAATTAATTCATTGAAGAAACTGGTCATGCTGAGCTTTGAAGTAATTGTATATCAGGCGACCACGTAATAGCTCAAGTCCTTTGTACCTTGTAAGCCCAGTTATTAGTTTGGTCCTTTCCCAGAATAAAGTTATTAAAGTAGTTCATAGAATTCTTCAAGGCATGGCCAGGTTGTTTTCAGTATAAAATATATTTCTATTATTATGTAAATTGATCATTTAATCCATACACGACACCCTGTGTGTTTGTGTGTTATTCACCATGGTTTTGGATCACGTGTTGGACTCGTGATCGACAGCTATTTTCCTCCCGGAGGAGAGGAAGAGTATGTGTGTGTGTGTCTGTCTGTTTGTGATTGAAAGATTAAGGCTACGCCAGCACATTTCTATGATTTATTTGGATGAGCTTGTATGTTTGTAAATATAATTTTGTTACATGTAGTCTATACTTGTGTATATGTAATGTTTGTATAATTATACATAGTTTGCATTGTGTGCTTGTGCTCGTGTATAATTAGTCTTTGCCTCTCGTCTTTTTTTAATCTGTGTATTGGCATGTATGTGTATGAATCTTTTCTTCCTTCGTTATATTACTGGTGGAGGAAGTATGCAAATATATTTTGGTCTACCTAAATTTTGCGAGTTTAATGTGTGTGTTTGTGTGCGTGTGCATGTGTACATGTATGTGCGGAAAATATTTTTTTCTTGTATTTACGGGTGCGCGTGTTTACACATCTTTTGTGTGTACGCACGGGTTTACAAGCGGGCACCCCCCCCACAAGATGAGTTTCTCGAAGGAGGCGCTGAAGATGCTGAAAAAGGGCTTTGGCTCAGCAGGCTTGAAATGGCAGTCTTTGGCAGATTCAGGTTATGTTTGTGGACGCCCCCCCTCCCCCTCCCTCTGCCCCTCCCCCCTTGCCCCTTCAGAGGGCAACCCACGAGACACCCACCACCGCCCTCTTCAGCCACCCACCCTGCGGGGGCCGGGACTCCACCGGTGGGCGGCGGTGGGTGTGGTGTATGTGTAAGAGGGCTGAAGACTGGCGGGGAAGGGTTGGGGGCGGGGTGGGGGTTGGGTTGTTGGGGGGAGGGGTTGTGGTCATCTTAGCGAGGTTGTGTGGGCCAGACAGGCGTTATAGCGGGGGTTATACTTTCTCTTTTATTATTATTATTATTATTTTACTCTCCTTCTTCGAGCGTTTCTGTACTCGTTCTCTTTCTGTTTATGATCTGATTTTTTATTTTTGCCGTACTAATATTTAGTTGGGTGATTGGGACACCAGTCGCCCAATCATCCAACCAATTATTTGCCTCTGCTATTGCTCCAAATACCGGTCCTCCCTTACCTCCCTTCCCTACCTCCTTTTCTACTTCTTCCCACTATCCCTACCGCTTTCCCTCCCCTCCCTCCTTCCTCCCCTCCCTCCCTCCCCACTTCCTTCCCTCCCTCCCCTCCTTCCCTCCCTCCCCTCCTTCCCTCCCTCCCTCCCTCCCTCCCTCCCTCCCTTCCCTCCCTTCCCTCCCTTCCCTCCCTTCCCTTCCTCCCTCCTTTTTCGCCCTCCCTCCCTCCCTCCCTCCCTCCGAACTTCCTTTCCTTCCTCCCTCCTTTTTCGCCCTCCCTCCTTTTTCGCCCTCCCTCCTTTTTCGCCCTCCCTCCTTTTTCGCCCTCCCTCCTTTTTCGCCCTCCCTCCTTTTTCGCCCTCCCTCCTTTTTCGCCCTCCCTCCTTTTTCGCCCTCCCTCCTTTTTCGCCCTCCCTCCTTTTTCGCCCTCCCTCATCCCCAACTACCTTTTTTTTTCCCTCTACGTTCAACCTCCAGTCTCTCTCCCCCACTCTTCCGCCCGCCTCGACCTTCCTCCTCCATATTACCCTTTCCTCTTCCGCCCCACTCCTATCGTATGCTTGCACTTCGGCGCTAATGTTCCTGCCTGCTTGCTTTCCCCTCTCTTCTACCCTCTTTTTATCTCCTTTCCCCTCGACCCCCCAAAAAAATATATATGTGATAGAAGCCACTAATGCACAGATATGTCATGTAGATAACTAACCTAGCTGTCACAACCAAGGATCGAACCCGGGCCTTGGAATTATGAGGCCAGTCTCGTTCCACTTTCCGTTTCTGCAAAGGAATGGAATTTCATACAAAGCTGTGAAGTTGAAGTTGACCCCAACTGCACCCAACCCTAACCTCACAACCCCGTCAGCAACCGTGGGGGGACACCGGTTGGCGGTGTTGTGGAAAATGTGGTGCACGGATCGCAGTTGTGGTCGACTTCGGCTTTGAGGTTTCAGGCCTTTGAAGCCTCTGCAGCACTGTGGTAAGAGACTAGGCTGTTAATATCCTAACCCAAGTACGTCCATTGGTTGTGGCAATATGCATATACATCATGTGTGTGTGGATGTATGTATACATATATATATATATATATATATATATATATATTATATATATATATATATATATATCATACAATCCATGACCGTCGCGTAGAGGATTCGAACCACCGCCTATAGACTCGAGAGAGTCCACAGCACCCGCCTTTAACCACTCGACAAAGCAACTGTATATGGTTTTCGATGGAGAGGTAACGCTCTTTGATACAGAACACAGGGATTTACTTATTTATATTTAGTCAAGGTATATTGGGGGATGCCAATATTTGGGGACGAGGGAATGTGGGAAGTAGATGGATATATATATATATATATATATATATATATATATATATATATATATATATATATTTGAATAATTCGCTAGTGGACAGCGACATCAATCATACAATCCATGACCGGTCATGGATTGTATGATTGATGTCGCTGTCCACTAGCGAATTATTCAAATATATATATATATATACAGTATATATATATATATATATATATATATATATATATATATATATATCCATCTGCTTCCCACATTCCCTCGTCCCCAAATATTGGTATCCCCCAATATGCCTTGACTAAACATAAATAAGTAAATCCCTGTGTTCTGTATCAAAGAGCGTTACCTCTCCATCGAAAACCATATACAGTTGCTTTCAAAAGTTCGTGATGGTCACTGTCTGAGCTCACGGCCTGAAGCCCCGCCATTTCTGGACGGCGAGTCGACGTAGAACCCCGTGATCATTAGCGGGAGTGTAGCCCGCCGTCCAGAAAGGGTGGATGTTTGGGAGAACGAGGCAGAGTGCAGAATTCCCCCCCCCCCCTCCCCCGTGGACTTTTGTTACGTGATTGTGCCCCTCTGGACTTTAGCCCCCCTCCCCCCCTCCCACCTCTGTTACTAAATCTTGCGACCCGTCCCTTTCTCTCCTTCTTTCACCCATCTTCCCCCCATCCTTCTCTCCCCCCGCCACTCCCTTCTCCCCTTTCTCCCCTTTCTCCCCTCTCCCTCCACTCCCACTCCCCCTCTCTCCCGTTACTCCTCTCCCGTTACTCCTCTCCCGCCTCTCTCCCCCACTCCCTCTCCCCCTCTCCCTCCACTCTCACTCCTTCCATTCCCCTCTCTCCATTTCCCCCTTCTCTTTCACCTCTCTCTCCCGCTCTTCCTCTCCCCTCTCTTCTCATACTCCATCCATGCATCCATCTTTCGCACCCTCGCACCCCTCCCTCTCTCCTTTCCTCCTCATTCTCCCCATCTTCCTTTATCCTCTCCCTCTTTACCTTTCCTTAACTTTCCCTCTCTTCCCTCTTCTCCCCTCTTTTCCCTCCATTTTCAATTCGTTCCCATCTCCCATTGTGTACTAATTTCAAACTCTCCCATCCACATATTTCAATTTTAGTTATTAAACATAAATACTCTCCCATTTGCTATATTTCTAGGTTTAAGGTTTGACTCTATATAAGACATTTTCTAAACTACTTAATGTACTTCTCTTTTTTCTCCTTCCTCTCCTATTCTTCCCACGATCACTGTCAGCTACACGTCCCATTTTCTGTTGCATCTGACTTGTTGTTATCTTCCTTGTGTCTTCCATATATTTTCCTCACTCTCAGTATAGTGCAGCCCCACAGACAGGCACTTGGTCCTCGGACTGGGCCCTGGACTCCCAAGAATGCATATGATTGATACCCTCCCCTTATCTCTCCCACCCTCTCCCCAAATCTCCCTTCTCATATCCTCTCCCCCCCTCTCCCCTCTCCTCACCTCACCTCTCCCCCTCTTCTTTCCCCATCTCTCCCCGTATCTCCCCTCTCCTCTCCTTTCCCTACATCTTCCCTTGTCTCCCCTCTTCTTTCATTTCACCTTGTCTCCATTCCCCTTATCTCCCCCTGTCCTCACTGCTCCCTTTTCCCCTCACCCCTTTCTCCTTAACTTATTCTATCCTCTCTTCTCCCTTCATCTCTACACCTCTCCCCTGCCCTACCCTCATCTCTCCTCTCCTTTCCCCTCTCTCTTCCCTGTCTTCCTTCTCTGCTCTCCTCTTCACCCGTCTCCTCCCCACGCATCTCCTTTCCCCTACCCTCCTCACCTCTCCCCTCACCTCACCTCTCCCCTCTCCTAACCTCTCCTCACCTCTCCTCACCTCTCCTCACCTCTCCCCTCCCTTCACCTCTCCCTCTCCTCTTCCCATCTCTCCTCCCTTCCCCTCTGCCCTCCACCTCTCCTCTCCTCCACTCCCCTCCTCTCTCATCCCTCCACCTTTCCTCCCCTCCCCTCTTCCCTTCACCTGTACTCCCTACTCCTCTCCCCTCCCCTTCCCCCTCCCCTCCACCTCTCCTCCCCCTTCCCCCTCCCCTCCACCTCTCCTCCCCCTTCCCCCTCCCCTCCACCTCTCCTCCCCCTTCCCCCTCCCCTCCACCTCTCCTCCCCACATCTTCTCCCCTCCTCACCTCTATCTTCTCTCCCACCTCCCCTCATCTACCCTCTCCTCTCATCCCCACTCTCTCCTCATCCCCACTCTCTCCTCATCCCCACTCTCCTCATCCCCACTCTCTCCTCATCCCCACTCTCTCCTCATCCCCACTCTTCCCACATTCCCACTCTCCCCTCATCTCTCCTCTCCTCATTTCTCCTATCTCCTATCCTTCCCTCCTCTCTCCTCTCCTCCCCTCAGCTCTCCTCCCTATTCTTCTCTTCACACACCCCCTCTCTCCTCGCCTCCCCTTCTCCTCTCCTCCCCTCCCCTTCTCCTCTCCTCCCCTTCTCCTCTCCTCCCCTTCTCCTCTCCACTCTCTCCACATTTCTCTTCTCATAACCGCAACTCTCCTTCCCGCCACCTCCCTATAGTTTCTCGTTTTCTTCAGTGTCCATTCCCGTTTTCCCTCGCTTCTCCTGTGTGTCGTTTCTCCTCTTCCGTTTTCTCTCTTCTCTCTCTCCCTCGCAACTTGATTCCGCACCCCGTCTTCTTCGTCTTCTTCGAATTTTCGTCTCGTCGAACTCATTTACTCTTCTTCCTTCTCTCCTTTCACTTTTTTTTTCTTAACTTTTAATTTTTTCTTTACTTCAGTCGTCTTTCCAATGATCTCTCGCTTTCCTTCTCATTTTCTTGCTATTGGTTTTCGCCCACCTTCACTCTGCCTCTCCCTCGTTTCCCCATTCCTGCCCTTCCTCTTCTGCCTTTTCCTTTTCATTCTCTCCTTTCTCGCCTTCCCCGTTTCTTCCTCCTCCCCTCCTCCCTCTCTCCTTCGTCTTGATCATCCCACTCTTCCTCATTTCTCTCCCTCTTTTATGATAAGCCTCTTCCTCACGTCTGTCTTCTTTACTATCCCTCCTCCTCCTCCTACCCGTCCACTTCTTCATCTCTCCCCTTTTCACCGTCTTTTAAATGATTTCCCCCTCATCACTGTCCTTTGCCATTTATTTGCCATCCCCCACCCCCTTTCCTTTACTTCCCCTTCCCCCCACCCACTCCAAAGATCCTTCTTCCCTCTTCCAACCTCAACCTTTGTCCATCATCACCCTCCTCTTCTGTTCCTCCTCCTCCTCCTCCTCCTCCTTTCCTCCGCTCCTCTTCCTCCTTTTCTTCTTCCCCTGTTCCTTTTCCTCCTCCTTCCTCCTCCCTTCCTCATCATCTTCCTCCTCCTCATCTTCCTCCTCCTCATCTTCCTCCTCCTCCTCCTTTTCCTCCTCCTTTTCCGCCACCTCCACACTGTTCCACCCCCTACCGCCACGGTTCCCCTCCTCCACCTTTCATGTCTTCAGCCCTCCTCTGTTCGTCCCTTCTTTCTTAATTTTCGTCTCTTCCCCTCACCCTCTCCTCCCCTCAACTCTTCCTTTCCCCTCGTATCCCTTTTCTTCCTTACCCTCCTCTCCTTCTCCTTTATTTCTCACTTTTTTCACCCATTTTCTCTCTCCGCGCCCTCCGCTCTTCCATTTCCTTCCCAGTTTCCTTCTGTCCCCTTCCCCACACTCAACCACACTCCCTCTCTTCCCCAACCCATGTCCTCCACTTATCCAGTCCACCTCCCTAAGTCTCCCTTTCCCCAACCCACGTCCCCCCACTTTCCTTTCCCCTACCCACGTCCCCCCACTTCCCTTTCCCCAACCCACGCCCCCCCACTTCCCTTTCCCCAACCCACGTCCCCCCACTTCCCTTTCCCCAACCCACGTCCCCCCACTTCCCTTTCCCCAACCCACGTCCCCCCACTTCCCTTTCCCCAACCCATGTCCACCTATTCAGTCCACCTCCCTATGTCTCCCTTTCTCCAACCCACGTCTCCCCCCACTTCCCTTTCTCCTACCCACGTTCCCCCCATTTTCCCCTCACCATGTCCCCTTCCCATTATTTCTTTTTCCCCTCACCACGCCCTCAAACCATTTCCCCTTTCCACGTCTTCCTTCCCTTCCTCCGTCCTTCCTCATCCCTCCCTCCCTCCTCCGTCCTTCCTCCTCGCTCTTACCTCACTCCTACTTCACTCCTCCCTCCCTCCTCCTCTTTCTTCTCTTTATCTTCAGCTTCCGTCTCATTCTTCAGTGACACTAATTCTTATGTCTTTTTAGATTTAAGGATTGATTGCTTTAATAGGACCGCAAGGTCTGTGTGATCTGAAACAAAATGTTTTGTACAATTTTAAAGTGCCCTTTAACTGCTTGGTGTGCAATCCCGTCCTCCCTCCTCTTTCCCTTCTCTTTCCTTCCCCTTTCCGCTACTTTCCCCACTCTTTCCCTCGTCTTTCTCTCAAATTTCCCTCTTTCCCTCCCCTTTCCCTTCTTTCCCCTCTTTCCCTCATCTTTTCTCCACCTTCCTCTTTCCCTCCTTCCCCTTTCTCTTTCCCTCAATTTTCCCTCCCTTTCCCCTCCCTGTCCCCTCCCATTTCCCTCCCATTTCCCTCCCTTATCCCTCCTTCCGTACGTTCTCTACTTTCCCTTTCGCCATCTGGTCCCCCTTCCTTTCTTATCCTCTATTCTTCCCCTCGCCTTTCCCCTCTTCTTCACTTCTCCCACATCTTCCCTTTTCGTATCTTTTCATCCTTTCTTTAACGTCTTACCATCACTTTTTCCCCTCCTCTTCTAACCCCATTCCCATTCTATAACCTTCCCCTCCTCCCTTGCTCTTCCCTCCTCCCCCTCCCCCTCCCCCTCCCCTGCAGTTCCCCTCTCTTCCCCCTCTTCCCCCTCTTCCCATATCTCCTCATTTCATCTTTTATTCTCACCACTTCTTCCCTCCCATCTTGTCTCCCTTCCTATCCCTTCAAGTCGTCTTCTCTCTCTTTCCCTCCTCATCCCCTCCAGGTGCCCTCCTTGTTCATTGCGATCTCTCCTTCATAACTCCAGCCCAATATCCCCCCTCCCTCCCTCCCTACCTCCCCTCCGTTGGCCCCTCCTTGCCCCAGTCTCATGTAATCTCCCAGGTATCCCCCACATATCCATATATATACACCCCCCCTCCCCTCCTCGCCTGCTGCCAACACCCCTCCCCCCATTCTCTCCCCTCCCTGTTCTCATCTCACTTCTTTCTTCCCATCTCCCAATGTCGTTTCTCCCCTTTATGGCCTGGTCACTAACCCCCTCTTCTCCCCCCCACTCCCCTATCGTCCCCCGCTTTCCCTCTTCCGTTACTCATCACTGTCATTGCGCCCTCCTTATCCCTCCTCCACTCTTCTACCCTTCTCTCCCCTCCTCCCATCTTCCCTCTCCCATCCATCTTCCATCTCCCCTTCCCTCCTGCCCTCTTCCCTCTCAGCTCTTCCCTCCTCCCCTTTTCCCTCTCACTCTTCCCTCCTCCCGTCTCCCCTCTCTCCTCCTCCCCTTTCCCTTCACACCTCTTCCCTTTTATCTTCCCTGTTCCCCCTACCTCCTCCCCTCTTACCTCCTCCTTCCTTCCCTCCTCCTTCTTTACTCCATCCTTCCCTCCAACTCATCTCTTTTTATTTCACTCCCTCTCCTCCTGCCCCCTCCCTTCCTCCTCCTCCTCCACCATACTTTATTTTTATCCTTTCCCCTCCCCTTCCCTCTTCTGTTTTCTCTCCTGTTCCCAATGTCTGCTCACTTCCCCTCCTCTCCCTTCTCTTACCCCTTCCCATCTTCTTTCCTATCATCACCCTTCTCGTCTCCCTTCCCCTATTCTCTCCTCCCCTCTTCTCCCCTCTCCACTTCCTTGTCCCCGTCTTAATCCCCATTTACTCCCACTCCCTCACTCCCTCCCTCACACCTGTCCCTTTATGTTTCTCCCGTCTTTTCCGCTCCCCCAGGTTTTCCTTCCCCACCCCCCTTCTTGCTTTTACCCCCCTCGGCCCTTGGATCTTTTCCTGATCTCCCCCCCCACCCATACTACCCCCTCCCATCGTAGTTTTCTTATTCCCCCCCCCACGTGTTCCCCGTTCCTTCCTTTTCCCTTTCCCCTCGTAACTTTCAAGCCTTTCCCCCACAATCTCTCGCATTCTCGGCAACGTTCCCAACCCTACTACCTTCCCCCCCCCCCGTTCCCCTCATTTTCCCCTTTTCCCCACAGTTCCTCATTATCCGCTCCACCTTTTCCCCACAATTTCCCCCCGCCTTCCTTCCCCCCTACCATCAGAGCTTACCCCACACAACCTTTCCTCACAACCTGTTCCTTTTACCTCACCACTTTCCCCCCTTATTTCACCCCCTCGTCCCCATCAACCCATTTCCCCTTCCCTTATAACCGTTTCCACCCCACAGCCTTTACCCACCTCCAACCCATTTCCTTCTTCCCCATCCTCTCCCTCTCCCCCCCTTTTCCTTCTTCCCTTCTCCCCCCCCCTTTTCCTTCGTCCCATTCCTCTCCCATGTCACCCTTTCCACCTCCGAAATACCCCCACCCACTACCTTGTCCCTCCCCCGTCATCCCCCCACAATATTTTTCTCGATCGAATATATTTTTGTTCCTTAACATTCTCCCCTTCCCACATTTTCGTCCTTCACCTTTTCCCCCAACCCCCGAATTTTCCTTATCCCACATTTTCCTCCCCCAACCTTTCCCTCCCCCATTTTTCCCTTGCACTACATCACCCATTCCTACCCTTTTCCTCCTTCCCCATATTTTTCCTGTAGCCCCACAATATCTTGCTCCCCCACAACTATTTAATTTCCCCCCACAGCTCCTCCCCCTACGGTCCACAGACCTTTCCTCCTTCCCTACCATGACCATCTTCCTCTCCCACCTTTTCCCCCTCCCCCTTCTCCCACAGCCTTTTTTCCTTCCTCCCCCATAGCCTCTCCCTCCCCCGCACCCTTTTTCCCATCCCCGACAGGCTTCCCCCCTCCCCCTTTCGCCACAGCCTTTCCTCCCCACCCTCAGAACATTTTCTCCGTCACCCACCCCCTTTCCCCTTCCCTCCCCCTTTCCCCCCACCCCCACCCCTTTTCCCCTCCCCACCCCCTTTTCCCCTCCCCCACCCCCTTTTCCCCTCCCCCACCCCCTTTTCCCCTCCCCCACCCCCTTTTCCCCTCCCCCACCCCCTTTTCCCCTCCCCACCCCCTCTCCCCTTTCTCTCCCGCAGTCATTCTTCTCTCGTCCACTTCCTTTTCCTTTACCCCAGCCTTCCCCCCTCTCCCACAGCATTTACCCCGTCTCTTACCCCCCCTTCCACAATCTTTTCTTCCAGCCCTTCCTCTTCCCAGCTCTCCTATCCCCCAGTATTTTACCCTTTTCCCTCATTACCCTTTCCCCGTCCCATTTCCTTTCCCCTGCCTACATACCCTTTCCCCACCCCCGCCCCATTCCCTTTTCCCTTCCCAGATTCCCTTTCCCCCCTCCCATTCCTTTTCCCCCATTTTGTCTCCCCACCCCCGTTCCTTTCTACCCTCTCCACCTCTCTATACCCAACTTCCTACCCCACATTTCACTTTACCCATCTTTCCCCTTCACCATCTTTCACTTTCCCCATCTTCCCCCTTCCCAGATTCTTTCACCCATCAAATCTTCCCACTTCCCTAAACTTTAGTCTTCTCCCCCCTTTTCCGTATTTTCGCATTCCTCCACCCCCCCCCCGTTCTGTTTTCCCCAATCGTCTTTCCCCCAAAATCATCATTATAATGTTCTCCATCATCATTCAACCATCTCCAACACTCCCTATACCTCCCCCATTCACCGTCATTCCCCACCTCCCGCGCTGTACTTCCTTCACCCCTTCCTCACCTATCTCCCCCATTTCACCCCCAACATTGTAGTTTCCCCCCTTTTGTCCGTTTAATTTCCAGCTTCCCCCCTTCCTGCCTCTCCCATCCACCCGAATGTACTCCCCCCCTCCCCTTCCGAAAGCCCTCCCTTCCTCCAGTCTATCCCCCCAATGCTGTTCTTTCTCCCCTGCTCCCCACACATCTCACCCCCTCCATTTGTTTGTTTATTTTTCCTGGCCCTTTTTGTTTCCTACTGCCTATTCCCGTCCCTGATCCATCTGTACCATCCCTTTCCTCCTTTCCCCTTCCTTTCCTCTACCTTTCCTCTCCCTTTCCTCTTCCTCTTCCTTTCCTCTCCCGTCTTTCCTTTCACCTCCCTTTCCCCTTCACCTCCCTTTCCCCTCCCTTACCCCTTCCTTTCCCCTCCCTTTCCCTTCCTTTCCCCTCCCTTTCCCTTTCCTCTTCCCTTCCTCATCCTTTTCCCTCTTTCCTCTTCTCTTCCTCTTCCCTTTTTCTTTCTTCTGTCTCTTGCCTTTCACCTTCCTTTCTTCTTCCCCTCCTCTCCTTTTCTTCTCCCTTCCCTCTCACCATATCTTTCCTCTACATTTCCCACATTTTCCTCTTTCCTTTCCCCTTACATCTTCTTTGCTTCTCCTCTCACACCACCTTTTCCCCCTTCTCAACATTTCACCATTTCTCCGTGTTAAACAAATGTCTTATTTTCCCCCCACAATTGTAGTTCTCCCCCAACCCCTTCTTCGTGGCTCCCTTTACCCTGCGTTCCCTTCCCACTTTCCATCCCTTTCCTCCCTGTCATCCCTTTTCGCTCTTCCCTTCTTTCCCTCTTTTTCCCTCCATCTTCCCTCCCTTTACCCCTATTCTTTCCCTCTTACCTTCCCTCCCTCCCCCCTCTTTTCCCTCGCTCTCTCCCTTTTCCCTCTCTCCATTCTTCCTTTCCCCCATCCTTACCCCTCGCTTTCCCCCTCTTTCCCCCTCCCTTTCCACCTCTCCCCCCTCCTCCTCCGTCTCTTTCCTCCCTTTCCTCCCTTTCCTCCTCCCTTTCCCCCTCCCTTTCCCCCTCTTTCCCCTTTCCCCCCTCCCCCTTTCCCCCTCTTTCCCCTTTCCCCCCTCCCCCTCTATTTTCCCCTTCTCTTTCCCCCTCCCCATCTTTGCTGCCTCCCCTCTTGTTCCCCCACCAACTGTACCTGTGTTAATTAAGGCAATGCTTTATGAGACACGCCCACTCCGCCTCCGCCCCGCCCACCCCAAGGCGGACATGACGTCACGTCCTGCTTTGCAAGTGAACCCTTGAACAGTGTTTCTATCTATGCGTTCATTTCTTTTTCCGACCCTTTGGCGTCTGTGCTAGATTTATTCTGGCCGATTGTCTTCAGCTTGTGAGGTCCCTACCGACAGACGTCAAAGGCTTGATTACTTACGTCCTTTTTTCTCCATCTTTTTCTTCTTTTGTTTTGTTTTGTTTTTCTTTTCTTCTCCCCGTAACCATTTCACCCTCTGTCTAAAATAAGAAAATGTGTGTGGGTATTGTCAATGTATACTTAAAACAAAATAGCCTATGTATATATTGTATTTTGCATTATTATATTCAAATATGTTCTTGTACATGTGAAACGAACATACCGCTTACACACGCACACATATACTTTAACTCGATACGTCTCCTACCAACATTTATCTATATTTTGTTTATTTTATTTTATTTTATTTTATTTTTTACAGTCCTTAAGTACATCTATTGATTCCTTTCATGAATTTGCCTGAGCCACCACTTCCAACCCCTTAATCTCCCTACCTCCTACCTATCTCTCCCTACCCCTTTCTCCCTACCTCCTCCCTACCTCCTCCCTACCCCCTTCTTCCATCCCCTACCCGTACCCCCCCCTCTCCCAACTACCCTCTCCCTACTCTCGTCTCTTCCCATTTTCGATCATATCACATTTCTTCATAGACCAGTCTCTACCTTACGTGGGAATAATTGTAGAACTGAAATGTTCTGTCACCATTCCCAAGACTTGTTCTCATACCCTCCTCCTCCTCCTCCTCCTCCTCCTCCTCCTTCTCCTCCTCCTTCTCCTCCTCCTCCTCCTCCTCCTCCTCCTCCTCCTCCTCCTCCTCTTCCCTAATTTCCTCCCTCCCTACCCACCCCGCTTTCCTCTTCCTATCTCCATATCCTATGTTTTCTCTATATACATGCAGCCCTTCCCCTTTCTCTCCTTCCCTTCCTCCCTCCCTCCCTCCCTCCCTCCCTCCCTCCCTTCACTCCCTCCCACCCTCCCTTCACTCCATCCCTCCCTCCCTTCACTCCATCCCTCCCTCCCTTCACTCCATCCCTCCATCCTTCCCTTCACTCCATCCCTCCCTCCACCCCTCCCCTCCCCTGTGCGTTTTAATGGCCGCTCGCCCTTGTAGTTCCTAACGACGTGTTTTTGAAGTTGCCTTTTTAATCATCATAATAGAGTGTGACCTGCCTGCGTGTCCGGGCGGTTGGCACAGCCCCCACTGACGTGGTGCCTGCCCCTTCCCCTCCCCTCTACTCCCCTCCTCATCAGCGTAGCACAATTTATAGTCTTTCTTAGGGCTGACGCTAGACTTGCTCTTTAGTCCCACGGTGGGTGGGTGGGGGGGGGTTTAGTAGAGGCGAAAATTGGGACGGATGGGATTTTGATGAAGAGAGCCACCCCAAACAAACAAGCACACACATCCTTCTCTCTCTCTCTCTCTCTCTCTCTCTCTCTCTCTCTCTCTCTCTCTCTCTCTTTCTTTCTCTCTCTCTCTGTCTCTCTCTCTTTCCTCTCTTTCTTCTCTCTCCCTCACTCTCCTTCCCGGCTTCACACCACGATACTTGACACATAGTGGGACCTGGCCACTCAGTCTCAACTTACAAGTAAACTGTGATCCCCCTATGGTGAACACCACTGCCGCGCCCATAGGGAAGACCGGAAGGGACTTTCCCCCCTTCGCCAGCACTCCCGTCATCGTGCCCAGCACCCTCGAAGGCGTTGCCCCTGAGGAAGGGCGGGGCGGTGTAGGTGTCAGGACTGGGTGTTGGGAGGGAGGGCGGGGTGGCACTGTCGTGTGTGTTAATGAGGGCGGGGCGGGTGCCAGGGTGTGGGTGTGGCATTAGGCTGCTGCTGCCGCCTCCTCCTGCTTTGTGTGCCTCCCCTCACAGCCTCGCCCCTCTTCTCCCCTCGGCCTGCCACGCCCCCCCCTTCCTTCCCCTACCATCCCCATCGCACCTACACACACGTCTCCCTGCCCTTCCTCTTTCCCCGTGTACGTACACACACACACACACACACACACACACACACACACACACACACACACACACACACACACACACACACACACACACACACACACACACGTTGTATATCTTTATAAATGGAATTAGGTCAGGTTGACTGCCGTCTGCAGCCACCCGTTATGAAGATTAACACAATGTACTTTTTTTGACATATAACTACACGTTGTTCTTGTGCCAATTTTTTTACGTTATTTTTGTTTTCGTTTCTTTCGCTCGACAGTGTGTTGACCATCGGCGGTACCGAGGAGGTCGTCCTCAAGGTGCTGGAGGAGGTTCTCACAAGCCTCGATGAGGTAAGTCTGACCGCGTCCTACGTGCACGGCACTGCCCGCGGCCCGTTTTGGGCTTAAAGGTCTCAGCCCGAAGTTCGTTTGTTTGCTCGCCTGCATGATGGTGACTTGCTGCATGCACGTGAGAGATGGTCTGATTAGGTTTTTTTTTTTTCCTAGCTGAATGAATTTTTCTGGTGTCAGCCAGAACATGTTGAAAACAACGTCTTTACTGTGAATGAATTAGTAAGGAAGTAACAAGTTTTAGGAGTAAATCCCACCCTCGAACTTCCCCCTCTCGCCCCCGCTCATACAGCTGAATAAAATCGCAGCCAAAAGGAGTACACAAGTTGTTGAATGATATTAACCACACACTGCCCTATGTGTGTATTCTTGTAGCCGCCAAGAGATACTACTCATCACACGGAAACCCCCCCTCTTCTCTCTCTCTCTCTCTCTCTCTCTCTCTCTCTCTCTCTCTCTCTCTCTCTCATTTGTATCTTAAGAATAGGTGGGGTAATTATTTTAGAAAATAATGATAAAAAGTGCCAGGATTAGTTGTTTAAAAAATATGAAGGAATGAGGCTTTACAGTGATGAGTTGGCGAGCAAGTTTATTATTATTAGTTCCTTCCGTGCCTATTGGTTTCGGCATGTTTTAACTCGCTAGCACCCACCTGCGCTTCTATCCTTGAACAGTTTCGCGTTTACGCACGCAGCTCTGGCCATGTATGAGCTCTGAGCTCTCAATTAGGATGGGAATAGCTGTCGATCACGAGTCCAACACGTTATTTATGACTTTCTTGAGTCACGGTCACACACACACACACACACACACAAACACACACACACACACACACACACACACACACACACACACACACACACACATAAACACACACACCACACAAACACACACACACACACACACACCACACACACACACCACACACACACACACCACACACACACACACACACACACACACACACACACACACACACACACACACACACACACACACTTGTGTATATATGGAGGGAGGGAAAGGGTGGGTGGAGGGGTTATTTGTTTAGAAGGGGGAAGAGGACCACAAGGAGTTCGGACAGAGGGCAGTGGGTGGGAGGGGGGGGGGTGATAGGCGGCGCGTGTTTGGCCTCAGCAGGGAGAGATAATAAGGGGGAAGTTTGCGAACGTGTCTGCCCGGACGTATGTCCACTCGGGGTACAGTCGCTGGCAAAAGTCTGTTCTGCTTTTTCTGCTTCTTGTGTCTCTTCTGCTTTTTCCTCTGCTTTTTGCAACAAAATACCCGTTAAGAAGTAGGGTGTGTATATATCTACACACACACACACACTCGATAACAAACTCTCTTTACATAATGAAACACTTCAGATTGTTTAAAAACTTTTTGACACCGGCTGTATGTGGCGTGTCTGTGCTCATTCCCAGTGTTGTAGTGGAGGAAATGAGGCAAGACTTGTTAGTCAAACCATCTAGTGTTTCAGGGCCATATATATATATATATATATATATATATATATATATATATATATATATATATATATATATATATATATAATGTTTTGTTTTCTTTTTTCTTTTTTCTCTTTTTTTCTGGAAACGTGAGCTAGGTAGTTTAACCAGTTTCTCGAAGAGTTTGGCCTCCGATTATGCCACCAGCCAGAAGGATATGAAAGGGAGTTAAGCGTGAAATAAAACTTTGTTACCACAATATCGATAAACTGCGGTATCGGGAACAAGTATCGGGTATAGAGTGCATTAAGGAACTTTAATGAAATCCCCTTCGGACCAGGTTCACGCAGTGTTCCCCTTTAACCCCAAGGATAGAAGCCCTGGTTACGGGACGATGAAATACGAAAGAGGTGAATTTGTTTCGGTCTGTGATTGTTCATTTAGTCCCACGTTGGTTAAAATTCACTTAAATTAGCCCACCTCTTGTGGTTAGCCCAGAATTCACAGAAATTCTCCACTTCGAGTATTTGTTTCATAAATTGTATAAGTAGCCCTGGGCTTATTTAAAACCCACATTAATTTGTAAAACCACTACATATTCTGAGGCCAGCCCAGAAATCATGCCCGTATTAACAAGCTCATCACATGTAACAAGCCAAGCATGCTGTTTAAAATCACGTCTAAGCCTAGTTTATAGCCTATAACTACTATTTTTTTAAGCCCAGGTTAACACCAGTACGAGGTTTTGGTCATAAGTTGAATAAAATCTTAAGACTATATCCAGGATAAAAGATGTATAGTGTCTTTTTAGTATTCGGGGGTGCAGGCTTAATCCTTCCCAGCGTGTCTTTCTTCCATAACACAATAAAACCGCAGGGTAGAGCTGCTACCCTGTATGTACACATTCTCTCTCTCTCTCTCTCTCTCTCTCTCACACACACACACACACACACACACACACACACACACACACACACACACACACACACACACATATATATATATATATATATATATATATATATATATATATATATATATATATATATATATTGCATGCAAGATAACCAATATGAAAAGAAACGACCGGTACATAGTGCTTTCGTATATCACATCTTCATTGCACGAAAGCGCTCTGTTCAGGTAATTTCTTTTCATAGTGGTTACGTTGCATATGTAGAACACGTCTCTAGTGTTTTTATTGTGTATGTGTGTATATTATATATATATATATATATATATATATATATATATATATATATGTGTGTGTGTGTGTGTGTATATAACTGCATGCTACATGAATCCGTATACTGTTTAGTGGATGTTTAATGCATGGTGCATGATGTCATTCATAATTTGGCATTGCATGGCATGGTACTACGATATATGAATAGTCTAAGCAGTGCATAGTGCCTGTATTAGTGGTGTGTGTGTGTATGTGTTGCGTGTATGTCATGTAATACCGGCGTAAACCTGCGTGTATGTGTTTCATCTGTATACCAGTGTATGTATCGGAGTTGAAGTATCACACAAAAATACACACGTACACACGCACGCATACACACGCGCGCGCGCGCACACACACACACACAGTGTCACGCATATGCGTGCAGCACACATCTGTCACACAATCTGTCACACAAGTTCATGGGTTTATTGGTCGTTTGTTGAGCATAAGGTGGAACAAATCGATATAGGGTTAGACCACCCGACTGATAGATACATCTGCACACCTGGTGTCGGGTGTATGTGTGTGTGTGTTCGTATGTCTGCATTTGGTTGTATGATATTGTATTCAAGTGGTCGTGACGGATGTATATGAAGATATTTAATTTATTTTTATCTACTTGTGTTTATATATGTGTGTGTGTTTATTGATAAACGACTGAATGGATGGCAAAACATAAAGGGAAGGGCAATAAAAATGGGATACATGGTATCCTTGTGCTTCGGGCAGGGCCTGTATTCATTACTGGCACTAAGTGACACTGGTATACAGATTAAACCGAATCTTATTGACATAACCAGGGTGAAGGAGCTCAGGCAGGAAAACCCACTTGATATTAAGGCACAACAACAGTAGCCATAACGAGTGTCAGTAATGGTGAAAGCCTTTGTCGGTGGTGTGTGTGTATGAATATATATGTGTATATATATATATATATATATATATATATATAATATGTGTGTATGCGTGTGTTTAAGTACGAATGTGTCATGATTTTTAATGTGCATGTCACGCGCACGTCACACAAAAGGATGATGATGACGACGGTGTACTTTCGCATGAAGTGCACGGACACGTACCGGTTGACGGCGTGTGACGTGTCCCACACGTGTATGTCTTCAACTTGTGGGCATATATGTACAGTTTTTGTACAGGTGCATGAACGTTTAGTTTTATCTAATAGAAAAATATTCTTCTTCAGCACGTCAAAACCAACTCGGGGCGCATGGCGGACTAATATATATATATATATATATATATATATATATATATATATATATATATATATATATATATATTGTCTGAGATTATTACTCCGTTTAAACATACATGCTCGCAGATGTCTTGTTCTTACCAATATAATTGTAATGATAAAGAATTTGTAGCGAGTTTATATCGTTAAATTTGTTGATTGAAAAATGGGTGATATGTATTTTGTGTGTGTGTGTGTGTGTGTGTGTGAGGCGTAATATTTTTCTTTGCAATTACGCGCTAATGTCAGGCAAGTGTTAAGGCGAAAAATGTGGGGCACTACAATAAAAAAGACCGATTATCAGTAAAAGAAAATAGAATTTTTCACAGACGTGCAAATTGATTCTTCGGAGATGAACTGGAGCCCGTTTCGCTACACTGGTGTTTCCACGGAGGGGAATAAAATCGTCTGACGACAGACACGATAAAAGGGAGTGCTAACAATCCTGAGAGCCTCAACTATTTGACCTGAAATTAGACCGTAAATGACTTTTGCACGAAGGTCCATGGGACCCTTAAAAGCTGAATGAATTCACCTGGCCTTACCCAGAATAAACTCCATTAAAAGTAAATAAATGAATAAATAAATAGCCACTGGGCTTTGTGTGAGAGATGAGAGAAACTAGGGAAGATCGGGGTGGGGTGGGTGGAGGGAAAAAGCTAGGTTACCCATTTCAACACGGTGGGTGATGGATTTCGTGTCTGCATTAGAGAATCCCTCAACTGTGGACCTTTTATTTATTTATTTATTGATTAATGAATATCACCTGTCTGGCGTTAGCCATAATAAAATGCAGTAAGTGCGTCACCGTGTTGAAGTGTTGGGGTTACCCGCTGCTGAATGGAATTCTATGGATAGCAAATGATAAACGTCTCTTGTCGCAGCTGCAGAGTTAAATTGTACGTCTGTGTGTGTGTGTATGTGTGTGCATTTACCCGTCTTAGTGTAGGGTTTGGATGTATGTTATGTATTATTATGTTTATATATTGTATATTGTTAATTACACGTGTCCATATGTTGAACAGGAGGAACACATCAATAGAACACAAGGCGTGCATGTGTACACACACGTACATGTACACACACACGTACACACGAATGTACATACATAGTTGCATGCATGCATACATCCATTCGCATACATTCACACACTAGCTACAGACATGTATATACTTAAGTATAATGTAAATGAAGATATATACGTGGTATTATGCTGCAGGTGTTTGGGCGTGTATGTATGTGATCTAGTGTATAGTTATAATAGGTCTGCACGTCAATGTTCTGAGTTTTAATGGTGATTTTATTCCCATTTTCTCCCTTCTTCCCCCCCAAACCACTTTTACCCTCCGTTCTTCCTCCCCACTCTTATCTATTTCACTTTCTTTTACCCCCCTTCCCCTCCCCTCCCTCCCCCTTCCCCCCACCCCCCCGGCGTCATTCCCCCAACTTGCTGGCCATCATCACATCATCCCCCCACATTCCCTTCCCCTAAAAAAAAAATCAACATGTTATCCCCCCAATCTCTGCATGACCCCCCTCCCCTTTCTTCTTACCCCCCCCCCCCCACACTGTATCTCACTCAACCCATCATCACGTAACCTTTTCGCGATTTGTCCCCAACATTTTTGATGGGGGGAATTGACCTCCCTCATCGTTTTCTCCCTTTGCCCCCCCCCCCTCCCAACTGCGAATAACATTACTTGGTTATGTTTCGCATCCCCCTCGCCCCCCCCTCCCCCGGCTTTGAACCTCTCTCCTCATTTTAACCTCTTATTTCACGCCCCTTTTTGACTCCCCTTCCCCCCCTTTCATCTCGCTTCCCTCCACATAATGCTTGCCTCCCTCTCTCCCTCCCTCCCTGCTTGACTCCCACCCCTCCCGTCCCTCCCCTCCTTCCCGCCAATGACTCCCTCCACGCCCCTCCCCGTCCCCGTCCCCGTCCCCTCCCCCACTCTGCTAACCAGGACTCTGCCCCCCCCTCACAGGCCATGCAAAAGACCTCTGACTCCGACGTAAGAATACTGGTGCACCAGAGCCAGGCTGGTTGCGTCATCGGAAAGGGTGGCACCAAGATCAAGGAGCTCCGGGAGGTGAGTACCCGCGGACCACGCCCCGTTTTCTGTTTGTTGGTTTGCCTTTGGTACCTGGTTGCCTTAGTACAAGGAGTTTGGAGTCCAGCTACGGTTTTTTTTTTTTTTTTTTTTTTTTTTTTCTCCCAGGTTACGGACTTAGCTTTAAAACACAACTGTACAATACAGTCAGGTACCCAAGTCCCCCACTACTCCTGCCCACTGTCCCCACCAGGGCTGAAACCATAAACATGGGATACGCACACGTGTTATAATGGCGCACAGTGTCTGTGTCCTGTACATAGGATGATTCGTCCATGAGTTTGAGCCATGATGGTGAGACAGGGGAGGCGAACGGAGTTGGGTTGTCCGAGGAGGAGGAGGAGGAGCTGCTGCTTCTGTTATGACGCAGGAGGCAGAGTGGCCACACACAGCTCCGGCCGGAGTTATGGTGGTGTGAGAAGAGTGGGGTCTTCATTTGTAGGTGTGCTTGTTCTCTCTCTCTCTCTCTCTCTCTCTCTCTCTCTCTCTCTCTCTCTCTCTCTCTCTCTCTCTCTCTCTCTCTCTCTCTCCTTCTCCCCTCTCTTTTTCTCCCCTCTCTCTACCTCCGACTTGCCCACAATAAACAACAAGTTTTGCTGGTACACTTTGCCAATTAGGCGATTTATTGTATGTATATATTGTTTATATTCTCTCTCTCTCTCTCTCTCTCTCTCTCTCTCTCTCTCTCTCTCTCTCTATGAATTAGTAACTGGACTCTTATTATGTATAGAACTTGTGGGGACATATATTGTCGCCTACACTATGTTGTACCGCTGGATCTGTTTCTTCAAGACTTCCTTCTCAATGGACGACCAGTGTCGATTGTTCTGTTTGAAATCGAAAATTCGAAGGTTTCCGAAATTCAGAACGAAAAGGACGTTCGGAAAGATGTTACCCGTTCTCGGGACGTTGGAAATTTTTAGTTTCCAATAGAAAGAACCGTCAGTACGTTGCGGAGGATATTTATTCCTTTAATCCCGTTCTCTGTAATGGAGTAAAAATCATCAGGCGGAGACCAGAATGAGATGGCAAGTGGATAACCGCGAATTGGTTAATCGAGTTAATTAGTCTAATTAATCCTTTGGCTTCGCCCGAGGCGCTCTTCCTTTGCGTGAGCCAAGAACAAGTGCGTAAAAGTAAATAATAATGGGCGTGTTAATCCATGTGGTAAAAATGGGGAAAATATGATTATTCTATTTCATTTTTATTTACTTTTTTACTTATTATTTGTGTAATATCCCTTGTTTAATTTGATTTTATTGTTTCATGTGTGTTTCTATTTTATCTTGTTTGTTTTTATTTTGCTATTTGTATAAGCAAGGACTTCCCCCTCCTCCTTAAGGGAGGCCAAAACTACCCATTCCATTCCCGTCCACCACCCTTCCCTTCACCCCCCCCACCCCCTCATCTTGGCTCCTTGGGGATGATGACGGGTCATCCCTGTATCCCGCCCACTGCCCTGGTTCTGAAGCAGTGCAGCAAGAAACGGCACATCCATAACAAGACCGCTTCACTTAATCGGCGTAATCAATGCAAGTCATTTCTGCACTTTATTTTTATTGTATTTTTATTTATTTGTTTATATATATGTGTGTGTATATATATATATATATATATATATATATATATATATATATATATATATATATATATCAACTCCCCGCCCACGAGAGTTGGAGTAACGACTGTGTGTATGTATATATATTTCATAATAAAAGTCTAGAATGACCCAAGCAGTGGGCGGGGGACAGAGATGACCCTTCATGCACAAGGAACTGGGAAGGGACGACATATGGATGGGTGAAATATGGGCTCGTTATTCGACTCTGCCAACCTCTTATAAGGAGAAAAGTCTTAGTATATGTAGTATTGTTTACTATTATTTAGGGGGCGAGGGCACCTGTGTACACTTATGTGTACAAATTGTTTAAGCATTTGGCCGAGTGATTTGGCTTACAAATGGTACTACTATGCCACGATACTCCTGCAATCTTCTCTCACTCCTACCCCCACCCTGCCATCTACCGTCGGCGTGTCTCGGCCCGAAACCCGACTGATCGTTAGGCCTTTCGGAAGAGGAGCAGCTCGGATTTTAATTGTGGTTTTGTTTTACCTCATTAAGGGATAATTGGTGCGGAACGGTCTGGAAGTGGTTTGGGAAGGATCCGTAAGAGTTGGTGGGTGGTGGTGGTGGCGGCTGGTAGTGTGGGGGGTGGGAAGGGGAGGGCGAAGGGTCCCTCCTCCCTCCAACCCCGTCCTGGTTGGGGCCCATAAAGACACGCGAAGGATTAACGAGAACATTACCAGGTCTCCGAATGGCATAGGATGCAGAGGCACTGTTGAGCCCCGTGCCGTGTGGCGGGGCGTCTTCCTTGTGCCTCGTCCCCCCCCCCCCCCGGTGGTACGTTTGGTGTTCATGGGTATGTATTCTTTACCTTGTGGGATTTCTGCTGTTTTGTCCAAGAGAGGAACCCCCCCCCCCCACTCAACCCTGGGAGAGTTCTGGTAGTTTCCTGTGTGTCATCTCAGGGTTTCCGTTCTGTCTCCTATCTCTTTTACTCTCTCTCTCTCCTTCCCTCTCTCTTCCTCTCCCTCTCTCTTACCCGTGAGGGTTATTGTGTGGCGGAGGCGGTGTCAGTTTCGTTCGAAGAGCCAAGAGCCTCCTGGCGTAATCTCGTCTTTTAAGTTTATTATGTGACAAGAAATCATTGCCAACTGTATTGTCTCTCTCTCAGGATAGCATAAGGTTAATAATGACTAAGGTTTTAAAGAAAATAATTGAAAAAAAATCGTATTCGTCGTCCATGTGCGTGCGCATGGGCAGAGAGAGAAAGAGAAGGGGGGGGGGGGTCTCAGGGGGAGGGTGGGGGAGGGGAAGTGAAGGATGATGACGACACGGTCGGTCGGTTACAGCCAACGGCCGAGGACAGATTCAAATCAAAGTGGATGGACGCCGGCGACAGATCCCGCTCTCAGCTTCCCTCCCATCGCGGAGGGAGGGGAGAGATCAGAAAGACAGAGGGAGAATGAGGAAGAGTGGTGATGTGAGGGAGATTAAGGGGAAGAAAGGGAGAGAGAGGGAAGGGGAGAGATCAGATAGACTGAGAGGGGGGATGGGAGGGAGAATAAGAGAAATGTGAGAGGAAGGGAGTGAAGAGGAGAAAAAGAGGGGGGAAGAAAGGGGAGTAAAGAGACAGGAGGAAAGTGATAGAGGAGACGAACAGAGGAAGAAGAGAGAAAAAGAGGGAATGGATAAGGAGAGAGGAAGGGGAATGGAAAAAATAGATCAACGTGAGACTTTTTAGCCCATAACTTGGCAGACATAAGGTGAAATGGGTAAACTGATTTAGCCTCGATCCTGTTCGCAGTGTCATCTCTGAAGGTAGCTCAGGAAAGAACAAACCCAATGGGGTTTTACAGTAGTCGGTTAGGTTTGATCTGAAGTCGACCTGGGAGCTTGTCAGGGGGGGGGGTTATGCACTGGGCTGGAGGGGAAGGGTGGGAGTTTGTCCCCTATTACCTGATTGGGAGCGTATCGTTCGGGTGTTATTAACATGTTCATGAAAGCTTTGAACTGTTTTACATGTTGCCTCAGAGGGAAGTTTGAAGTATTTGTAGTAATGGCGTTCGGAAGGTTTTTTTTCTGGTTTTCGGAATGTTCCAAATGTCGGAATATTTTCGGTGCGAATTTTGGAAATTGTGTCCAAAAAAATCGTCATCTGGCCGTTGTGGAGGATTTTATTTTTCTATTTTATTTGTATATTTTTTCTTATTTAATTATTTGTTTATTTGTTTATTGCCTACTTGCTTGCTACAATCAAACGTTGATGACCTGTACATTCTGATCATCGTTGTTTCGTTTGTGTGGACGAGTGTAATTGCTCCCCCGCCTGCTTCGTGTGGGCGAGCCGAGTGTTCTTGTGTGTGCCGGAGGAGTGGAAGGAGCGGATGTAGAGCAAGCCATTTGTGATCCTGTGTCGGTTCCGATTACACCATTGCTCAGGTGATGCGATAAATTCCTGCTGCTATTCTTTTCACCTTCAGAACCGGACTGCCCTCCACTCCTCATCCAATCCATTCGCCCTTCTCCAACCGAGTCACCCTTCTCTGTCTTATCCTCCCCCTCCCCTCCCTTCTCTCTTCCTTCTTCCCATCTTCCCCTCTTTTCCTCTCTCTTCCTCTCCATTCCCTCCTTTCTGTCCATAACTTCACCATATATATATATATATATATATATATATATATATATATATATATATATATATATGAAGGAAATTAAGAGATAGGAGGCGAATCATGTAGAGAAAAGGTAAAAGGTGCAGATGGAAAGATGATAATGGAAGGGATGGCAGTAAAAGGAAGACGGGCAGAGTATTTTAAGGAGTTGCTAAATGTGAAGGAGGATAGGGAGGGAAAGGTAGTTTCAGTGGGAAGCGCTAAGAAAATGGCAGTGATGAATTAGAAAAATGGAGGAGAAATAAGGAAAGATGAGGTAAAAGCAGTTATTAAAATGATGAGAGCAGGTAAGTCACCTGGGTTGGACGAGTGTCATCTGGAGTGCCGAAAAGGGAGGTACAGTGATGATGGACTGGCTGGTGAGGTTTAATGTTTG
>NW_027467733.1:597500-602500 GCF_046742065.1 Oratosquilla oratoria
CCACACGGACAGACAGACGTCCGCCTCTCATCGCCATTGATTAGCCGCCATTAAGTTCAATAACACGAAGGACCACCGCTGCTGCCGCCGCCATTTCCTTTCTCACAACCGCAGCTCCGATACACTCTTGCACAAGCACACACGTACATACCTACACCCGGGCGCCCTAGAGGCTGCTTCTGCAGCGCCGTCGTCGTCGTCGTCGTCGTAAGTCCAAGTGCTAGTCAGCCATCCAGGAGCCCGTGTGTGTGCGTGCGTGCCCGTCCGCAGTAGCGCCCCCCCTAACCCCCCCATTCCCAACCCCCCACCAGCTGGGGGACCTCGGTGGTGGTGGTGGTGGTGTTAGTGTGTACCCAGTCGTCGCCTCGAGTGCTTGGTTGCCGCAGTCTGCTTCCGTGGGCCACACGTATAACTCACAGTGGCCCACATGGCCCCGCCACCTTGAACCATAGTGACCCTTCACTTGGCTCAGTGCTCAGGAGAACCCTCGCGAGGAGCTGTTCGCCTTCGTCGCCGTCTCCTGCAGATCGGGTGCGGCTAGCAGCGCGTTTACTCCGTTGCCCTGAAGACCAGGACTCTGTGGCGCCTCTGAAGATCCGCAGCGGCTCGGGTATATCGTGGCAGACCTCTTCCCTCTGCAGCAGCAACAGCACCCCCTCCAGCAGGAGCAAGGGGTAGTCCTGCCCTGCGTGTAGGTGGAAGTGGCCTGCATTAAGGTCAAGTCTGAGAGCGGGAACGGTCGATACTGGCAGCTAAGAACGGCGGACGGTGTTGTGTGTGCATGTGTACGTGTGAGCCAACCCCCAGAACTTCACCCGGTGAGGGGGAGCGCTGGAGATCCCCCCACAGGCGTTGTCAGAACGTCTCCGTGGATGTTGGCAGCTGGAGTAGGAGGCGGAGGAGGAACACTGCAAGACTTCGAACCGGTTCGGTGGTGACGTGTTCGGGACGCTGGACGGTGCGTGTGAAGGCACTCACGAAGAGGCGAAGGTCCTAGCAGCTCTCGGGAATTCCGAGCTGCTTCTGGTGGTGCACATTCCAAGACGATCTGCCGTGAAGACCAGGAAGAAGAGAGGAGGCTATTGTCGGAGGGCCCAACGAACTACGAAGTGTGCGCGAGGTGCAGCTGAAGAGGCTCAAGGTGGAGTCGCCTGCGTCTTGTGCAGTGACAGGGGCGTCGTTGTCGTCTTCGGCGGCGGCGGCGAGTGGAAAGGGTGCGTCCAACATGGCGAAGAAGAAGAGCAAGAGTAGTGGAGAGTCGGGAGCAGCGGCAGGAGGGAGAGGTGCCGGAGGAGGGAGGAGACGGTTGCATGGGGAGACTCGATCCGCCGGGACCGGGACCGGCAGGACCAAACGGTCGCCGTCGACAACCGGCGGCGGTGCCCGAATACATGTGGAGGAAGCGTTGCCTACTACCGTCTGGGCAGCAGTACGCCAAGAGAGCTCGACGGAGGAGGAGGAGGAGGGTGGTGGTGGTCTTGTGGTGATAACGCTAGGAGGAGACGAGAAGAGCTCTTCAGACTGGACGGAACCCGACGGAGGATGAACAACTTGGCGGAGACAACTGCGACGTCCTTCGGGTGGGTAGGTCTGGTGTTCTGGCACCGAGACGGCCTTTTCTTCTTCGTTTGGCACCGGCAGTGCCACCCATAGTAAGGTACATGTGTGTGTGTGTGTGTCTGTGTATGTGTATGTATATGTATATACACACGCACATCATTGGCGCTTGTTACCCAATGTTTACATGTGGCACTTGACACGTCATCGCGTTGTCATGGTGACTGGAATGTTCCTGTTGGTATTAAGTGGTGATCGTTTGTGCAGGGTTGAGGGTGAGTTTCCTTGGCTGATTAAAATCGCCTGGCGGCTGCCAGAACAAATGAACGTGAACTGGGAAAGGGTTGGCTCTTTATTTTCATATTTTATATAATTAACGTTTATAAATGTTTATTTAGTGTATATATTTCAGTGAAGTTCTTCCGTGTTGTATTGAACATATATGCTGGGGAAACGGTTATTCCTCGTTCAGTAATTTATTACTCCAGCAATTTATTCTTTCTCCGACCTTTTGTCGCGTCGGACGGAAGTTGTCACGTGCGTGTCACTTGGGTCCTGCGGCTTGCATGTGTGTCATGGGCATTGTAGGGAATGTAAGATCTGTGGTGTCTCTGACCTGGTGACGAAGGAAGCCTCGATCGAGATCCTGTTATATCTTATTAGTTCACGTGAACAAAATAATCTATTAGCCTTAATGAAGCCTATCAAGCTCTTCGTTCTCGGGAATTTTGTCATGTGACGTCAAAGACAACACTTTTTGGGGGGAGTTGCCCCCTGAGAGAGGGTCACTGCCGTCTGCGTTGATCAAGTGGTAAGGCTACGATATTATCATTAATATTATCATTATGCTAGAATATATTATATTAAGGGCATTTATTATTATCATTACTTTACAAGAGTATATTTTATTTTCATTTACAGTAAGTTATTACTGTAGTACTAGATTATATTATTACTATATTATTATTATTATTATTGTTCATGTTTCCGTTTCTCAATTTTGTCCATGTTTGAATACAATTTGTCATGTCAGACAGGTCCTGCAACTCGCCACTTCCCCCTCCCCTTCCCACCCCCCGTAGCTGAATAAAATCGTCTGCCGCATACTACGATTACAAAGTCTAAATCCGCGCACTACATCGTTGTCTGCGAATAGTTTCGTCCGGTGTTAGCCAGAATCAAATCCATAAATAAGGTCAACTGAATGATGGTTTAATTGAGCCGCTTCAGGAGGATCGGTTGTCTGAAGCTTATTATAGTTATTATTATTATTATTATTATTATTATTACTATTATTATTAATGTCGTCATCGTCATCATCCATTTCCTTTTGTTACTTTCTCCCGGTAACCTATCTAGCCGAAATTGCACACGAGCGCGCGACACACACACACACACACACACACACACACACACACACACACACACACACACACACACACACACACACACACACACACACACACACACACACACACACACACACACACACACACACACACACACACACACACACACACACACACACACACACACACACACACACACACACACACACACAGAGTAGAGATGGATGAAGGAAAAAATGAGGCTTGATCCAAAATTATGCCTGACTAGTTTCCCACTTTTTTTCTTCTTTTTCTTCATTTGTTCTTCCTTATAATCCTTTGATGATAAACTCAGTTGTCGGAAGACTTTTTTTTTCGGTCTTGGCGTGTGTGTGTGTATGTATGTATGTATGTATGTGTGAGCAGAATCACAGGTGTATCACCTGTTGGGTAGGTTGTTTACAGATAAACTAGCGACAGCTGTAGTCTTGTGTTGGTATTTTACGGATTTATTTCATTGTGGAGAGGCGCAGGTGTTGTGAGCCAACTGCATAGGATTGTAGGAGACACTTGTATTTGGGGGGAAGTGGGGGAGGCTTACATAAGAACATTAGAATGAAGGAGACTACAAGAAACCATAAGGCCTAAACTAGGCAGTTCATGTCCATGACCACCTCCATAAAAATGTCTTTCCTTTTTTTAAAACAACCGTTAGTTTCAGCGCCTACTACATGGTTACTAAGGCTTACTCCCTGTCCCAATAAAGTATTCTGGCATTTGACATAGTTATGTATGACGGTCTTAATCGGGATTACGTTAATAGAGATTAAATTTTAATGTTATGCACATCGAACGACAATTAGCAGTAATGCGTATTGACCAATATTATTGGATGTTTGGAGATTAGTGTTGAAAAAACAGAGTCAACACAATCTTGGGTCAATAAAGCAAATTACACTTGAGTGAATACGTAGTACAATTGTCAATATAATGTCGTTAATATTGGACGTGTGTTGACTGATATTGATCATGTAAGGTTTGTTGCAGTTTTTAATCAGCTCGTGCAGCTTATAACATTGATGTCAGCGCGCGAGTTTTGCACGTGTCGGATCTACTCCTCCCACCTAATCCTCCTCTTCCTACTTCCCTTCTTCCTTCTCTCCTCTTCCTCTTTTCCCTCCCCTCGTACTCTTCCTCGTCTTCCTCTCTCTCCTCCTCTCCTCTTCCTTCTCTTCCTCTCCCTCTTCCTCCTCCACCTCCCAACTCCTCCCCCTTTTCCTCCTCTTCCTTCCCTTCTCCTTCTCCCCTTCCTCCCCAGCTCCTCTCTTCCTCTCCTTCCTCCTCCTTGCTGCTGCTGCGTCATCCAAATTGCGTCGCTTTTGTGAGTGGGTTCGTGCGTGCGTGACTGACGCGAAGCCTCGTTTGCTTGATTGTCAGTGACAAGCATTATGTGCGCGAGCCAGGAATTCGCCAGCTATTATTAAGGATGAGAGTAACCCGCCTGCTCCACGACTGAATAAAATCGTCTGGCGAAAAGTACTACAAGTCGAACATACAGGGTTCTCTCTCTCTCTCTCTCTCTCTCTCTCTCTCTCTCTCTCTCTCTCTCTCTCTCTCTCTCTCTCTCTCTCTCGCTCTCTCTCTCCATTCTCGCTCACCGCTCCTCTCACACTCCTGTTCTCAATGTTGTGAGAGATTTACCACGGGTTTGGAATCACGTGTTGGTCTCGTGATCGACAGCTATTACCCTCCCAGACGAGCACGTGTGTTCGACATATCCCCAAACTTGCGCGTCCCAAGCCGTAGCCACACAATCAGAACGTAGAATCGGAGACGGGGTCTGCATGCAATATACGCGGAACAGACTGCAGCATTAGCAGCCGCAGCTGCGAGCAGCTGTGGCCAGTATCTGAACCACGACTGCAGCTGGGAGTGAACTGCTGGACCCACAGCTGCTTCTGGCCTTTAGGGGGTCGCGGCACGCACAGGCGTCTTTCGGTGACCGGGGGCTTTACGTATTCTTGTAGGGGTACTACGCGTCTGTTGAGGAGGACGAGGACGAGAACGACGTGGTTCATCGTCCTCCTCGGACTCGTTATTCAAGGATGACTTTGG
>NW_027467733.1:607500-625000 GCF_046742065.1 Oratosquilla oratoria
ATATATATATATATATATATATATATATGTTGGTACATTGTGACAAGTTGATGAAGGTGGAAAAAGAAGTCACGGGTCTAGTTCCGAGTTCCTGAGTTTATTCCTGACCGGTTTCCTCTGAAGAAGCACAGAGCGAAAGCGGTCAGGAATAAACTCAGGAACTCGGAACTAGACCCGTGACTTCTTTTTCCACCATATATATATATATATATATATATATATATATATATAATCACAAATATATATATATATATATATATATATATATATATATATATATATATATATATATAATATTATTTTTGTTAAGGAAAATATTGTTGGCGAAATGTCCCCTGGTGTTAGAGTTGCGTAATAGAGAACCTGCATCTTGTAATCAAGATTTTCAAATGCTTTGGTGTGATGGAGCTCAGAGCTCGTATGTATTGCTGGACAGATGCCATGTTAATCCAAAATCCGAATGTGGTCACTTGACATCATCTTATGAGGCAACAAACAAGAGACAGATGATGGTGATGCCATGTCCACCGAAGCTGGTGAAGAGATTATCCTGTCCGCTTGCTTTTTTTCCTACTTCGTTGGTGCCTTTACTTTGGCACTGATTAGTGTCGCCAACCTCAGGGCCAGGGATGTGGCACCGCCGAAGTAGTCTCGTGATGGGATGAGACCAGATGTCACTTCGTTGAGGCGTATACTCCGCGGTATACAGCTGGTACTGCAGAGGATTCCCGTGTGAGAGCACACAGATGGCACACGGGTGCCACTCTGTGGCGCACAGTTGGTATTGTGCTGATGGTGCCAGAGTTTATTGAAGAGGAACTGGGCTACAAGTTGTCGAGATGCCACGGTGCCACTGCCACTCCAAGGGCCAGGCAGACTTGGGAGAAGTTTTGCGGTGAGGTTCGAGTCTTGTAGGGTCAATAAAATCTCTCTAAGAGGGCCATTTACACTGAAAACTGTTTGTCAAACGAGTTTGAGGTGATGTTTGACCATGTGAATAGGGTATTTGGTTGTCAGACACGTTTGTGAAACATGTTTGACAACCAGGTACCCCATTCACACGGTCAAACATCACTTCAAACACTTGTTTGACAAATCGGGTTTGACCGTTTAAATGCCCCTTTTGGGAGAATTATCGTTTCGGGTATATGCATTCATGATGGAAGAAAGGCAAGGAATGTGTCGGTGCCACATACATTAAGCAAATGAAAGTACCAGTTCGAGTATTTTAAAAATCAAGGCAGTTGCCTGTGTTAGTTTGAGAATTTTTGTTACGAGCCAGCGACTAGTGCTAGTTTTAGAATTTTTGGCACAAGACAGCGACTAGGGCTAGTTTGAGAAATTTTGGTTCAAGACAGCGACTAGTGCTAGTTTGAGAATTTTTGGTTCAAGACAGCGACTAGTGCTAGTTTGAGAATTTTTGGTACAAGGCGGCGACAAGTGCTAGTCTGGGGATTTTTTTTTTTTATACAAGGCAGCGATTAGTGCTAGTTTGGGATTTTTTGTTACAAGTCAGCGAGTAGTGCTAGTTTGAGAATTTTTGTTACAAGGCAATAAATAATGCTAGTTTTTTGTTACAAGGCAATAACTAATGCTAGTTTTTTGTTACAAGACAGCGACTAGTGCTAATTTGAGAATTTTTGTTACAGGGCAGCTTAACTATAAGTGCCAGCTTAGCATTCTGGGTACAAGGGAACTAAGAGTGCCGCGTTGGGTACGAGGACATGAGATGGGTGCCGCTGCTACTTCGTGTATCGTATTGATCTTGGGGGCCTTACGAGCGACGGCACTAGTGCACTGGTGTGTGTGTGTGTGTGTGTGTGTGTGTGTGTGCGCGCGCGCGCGTGTGTGTGTGTGCGTGCGTGCGCGTGTGCGTGTGCGTGTGTCTGTGTTTTCTAGTTCCAGTCATTAAAAGATTAATTACGAGCTGGTATATTTTTTAAGTTGTCCAATTTAAACCAACTTGTGTTGAACTAAGCACTTTGATAGTGGATCTCCCTTTAATGCAGTGACTGTGTGTTGTGTGTGTGCGTGTGTTGAGTACCCACCTGGTCCGCTTCCTTAATCCGGTCCTAATTGGACCTATTCACACGGACTCCGTCTTTAGACTGGCGTGAGGGCACCGAGGTGGACCTTACATAGCGGCCGATTTGTAGTCGGCACGGGGCTCTCAGCCACCGCCGCGTGTAGCTCAGCCCCGCTGGACTCTTCACTCAGCCCCATCGCTAAACGCTAGTGGTGGTAAAACAGGTCGTATTAGTGATGGAAGTGATGGTGGTAGTTGTGGTGGTGAAGGTGATGGTGGAAGAGGAGGGGGAGGTTGGAGGTTGAATGATGGTTGTTGTAGGTGTTGGCGATGGTGTCGGTATTGGTAGGAGTGTAGAGGAAGGAATAGATGGGGAACGTGTTTTAAGAGATAGTGGAGAAGTGGAAGAGAATGAGAGATTTGTGTGGGAGGAGGAGAGGATAGGGAGGAAGAAGAATTGATGTGGGCGGTGTTGGTGGCGTAGGAGAGGGAATGCTCGAGGCCAAGTGAAGGAAGCATGGAAGAATTTGGAGAGGAAGAAGTTTGCAGGAGTGACGTGGTAAAGGGCACAGTCGTGCAGATTATAAAAAAGAGGATGCGATATATTTATTCAGCAGTGAAATTGACTTTGCTGAATTTACTAGAGAGGAGGAAATGGAGTCACGCGGTCGTCACGAATTTTTTTCCGAGAGGCACGTGTCCAGCAGTGAACTTGTCATGTCCGATTTCTTGACTTGGGAGGAGGGAAGCGAAGGGAAAGGAGAAGGGGGGGAAAGGGGAGCGGGGGCAAGGGGTGCAAAGACGGGGAGAGGGGGTTAGTGGGGGAGGGTCAAAGGTCAGTAGGCAAATGTCAGATTGCCTTTAAAGGGGAGATGGATATGGGGGTTGGTTGCCGGGCGGGCGGCGAGCTACCTAGCTAGCAGACGTGTTATCGGCCTCCTAGCTACCATGTCGGTCGTGTCGACCAGGTGACGTCATCCGGCAGCCAGCTCATAGCTAATTCATTTTGTAAGTTGGCAGAGTAGTCAGATAGAGAAAAATCACACACACACACACACACACACACACACACACACACACACACACACACACACACACACACACACACACACAAACTAACTAGCTCGCCTTGTTCGATTTGCGTGTTTATTTTGTCTGCTGTCAGGCGATTTTGTTCGGTTGAAGGAAGACCCCACAGGGTGAACCCCATCGCTGCCGAGGTGGTCGCATGTAGCTAAATAAAATAACCGAGGGTAGTCAGAGTATTAAATAAAAAAGTGACAACAGGTATGAAAGGGACCAACTATTCTTGCAGACGGACCCTTTCTCCTCCTCCTCCATCTTGTACTTTCCTCTTTCTTTTTTCTTTTTCTCCTTTTTCTATTTTTTCTCTTCCTTCTTTTCTTTCTTCTTTTCCTCGTTTTTTCTACTTCTCTTTTTCCTTCTACTTTTCCTTTTTTCTCCTTATCCTCCTCCTCCTCTTCCCCCTCCTCCTTCTCTTCCTCTTCCTCCTTCTGTTTTTGGTTTCTTCTCCTTCTCCTTTTCCTTCTTCTACTTCCTTTTTCGTCTTCTTGAGCCCACCATTGTCCCATAGTTTTTCTCTTGTCCGTCACTTTCTCCACCTATTTTTAAAAATGTCTTTGTGCCCATACCCTCCTTCCTTCTTTCCTTCCTTCCTTCCTTCCTCTCCCCTCCCCTCCCTCCCTCCCTCCCCACTATTTCTTTCCTTTTTTATTATAGCTGTAGTCTTCTTGCGTATGCCTTCCCTTGCTTGTTTATCATTTAGGTACCTGGCAACCCCCCCCCCTCAATATAGTACAGTAGTTAAGTAATACTTTTTTTTCATTTGAGTGGTAGTGGTTGTATAGGATGTATGTAAGGTAGACTCTGTGTGGAATTTTATGGTCATTAACTTTACTCACGCAAAGAGTACACTTTGCGCTCGTACAGCGCTCGTGTTGGTGCTTGCGCGCGCGCGCGCTCTTGGTGGTGTCATCGGAGGAAGAGGAGGAGGAGGAAGAGCCAGCGGACCTTGCAGACAGTTGTTCCTGCATCATTGATCCGGTTTATTGATTCGACCTTTCGAAAACTTCACGTGCTACTCCTCCTCCTCCTCCTCCTCCTCCTCCTCCTCCTCCTCCTCCTCCTCCTGGTGCTGGAAAGGGATGAGGGCTCCCTCTCCTCCTCCTCCCTCTCCTCCTCCTCCCTCTCCTCCTCCTCCCTCTCCTCCTCCTCCCTCTCCTCCGACTCCTCCCTCTCCTCCGACTCCTCCCTCTCCTCTGTTTTCTCCCTTCTTCTCTCTCTTCCCTCTCCTCCCTCTCTTCTCCCTCCTTTTTTCCTCCTCTCCGTCTTCTCTCTCTCCCTCTCCTCCTCCTCTTCCCCATCCGCCTCTTCCGCATCCTCATCCTCATCCTCCATCCCCTTCATGCCCTTCCTTGTCTTTCATCTCCATCCTTCTCCTCTTCGTCCTCCTTTTCCTCCTCCTCTTCCCACTTCCACTCCCCATTCTTTCTCTTCACTCTCTTCATCCATACACTCCATTTTCTTCTCATTATTCTACTCTCCTTTCTTCTCGCTCCCCACTGTCTCCACACACCTCTCCTCTTCTCCTCCTCCTCCAGGTCTCTTCTCTCTTTCGCCAACCTCCTCTTCCTCCCACGTTCACTCCTCCTCCCCTTATCTTTCCCCCTCCCCGTCCTTCCCCATCCTCTAGCCCACCTGTCCCCCGCCTCCCCGTCCCCGTCCGGCTCTCCATGGATCTCCTTCCAGACACCCACCCGGCCGCCCACCTGTCTCGCACTTTTTAACTTTTGGACTGCTTCTCTCCCCTCCTCCTCCTCCTCCTCCTCCTCCTCCTCCTCCTTCAGATAGCTTTGTTCTCCATGAAGACAGAACCATCTGCCAATTCTTAGCTACGCGTTGTGTTCTTCGTCTCCCTCTTTTTCGTTTTTTTGTTTTGTTTTTATCATTATTTTTTTATTTTCATTTATTTTTTTGTTCTCTCACCCTCCCTCTCTTTCTCCCTATATCTCTCAATACAATGTAGTATTCTAAAGGTCTTCGTTATTGGCCGCGGCATGCCATTTTATTCATGAAGAAAGGTCGGCTCGTGACCCAGATGGGGTCCCGGTCGATGGAGCCCCCGTTGGGCACAGAGTTCGCTCCTCTGGTGAATAGAAACGGGGACTGAGATCAAGGCCGAATACCTTTGGAGCGAAGCTTACAAAGTGTGCAAGTCACTGGTTGAGAAGGGCTGAACTAGATCAAGTCTTAATCCCGTTTGGAGGCTTCGCCGTAACCTGAGCGATGAGGAGGAGGAGGAAGAGTTGGAGGAGTATCTAGGCTCTTCTTTTGATTATACTTCAGTATTTAAAAGAATGGATAGGTTCGCTATCCTTGCAAAATATGGTCAACGTCTCCTCCTTGTCCTCCTCCTCTTCCTCTTCCTCTTCCTCCTCCTCCTTTTCCTTAGTCTTCTCTTCGACTCTCTCATCGTCATCCTCGTCTTCCTGCTGCTCCTCGTCCTCCTCAACCTCTTCCGACAATGGAATAGTACTTCACCCCACTGGGCAAGAAAGGAGGGAGGAAGAAATGGAGGGGAGGAGGGAGTGGGCGAAGTGTGTGTGTGTGTAGGAGGGGGGGGGCGGATAACGTCGCATTTACACTTTGGTCCTGCAATGGCCCAGCTTCCCTTACTTTTGTCTTTATTTAGTGTCTTGCGAGAGAGTGAAGTCAAAGGATTTTGGTATATAAATGTGCGTGTGTGTGTGTCATCTGTTTGAGGATCGATGTGGCATAGCGCGCACGCATTGGCGCAAAAACAATGAATTAATCGAGCTTGGGCAAGAGTGGATTTCTCTCTCTCTCCTCTCTCCTCTCTCCCAGTCTCTCCCTCCCTCCCTCCCTCCCTCCCTTCCCCCTTCCCCCTTCCCCCCTTCCCCCCTTGATTTGTGTTTATGTATATGTGTGTTTTTGTCACGTCACGCCATGTCACTCGTCACTTGTTCGTGAATCAGTCTACTTGAATCTTTCCCCTAGTCTCGATTCGAAAGAATGGTGTAGGACACAGGTTATTCTGAACTCCCATGATCATCAGTCGGGATTAACCGCCCTGGTAGGATGCTTACGGGAATAATGTAATACAGAGGGCTGGCACTCGATCCCCGGACTAAGGCTATCGTTGTATCATTCTCTCTCTTTCTCTCTCTCTCTCTCTCTCTCTCTCTCTCTCTCTCTCTCTCTCTCTCTCTCTCTCTCTCTCTCTCTCTGCCGTTGCCGGTTACTACGGAGCCGAGGGTTTTTAATTTGTGAAAATGAAGTCAAGATTTGACTGATGTGTGGTCTTGCAATACGCATGCGCGCACGCACGCACACACACACACACACACAATTTGCGCCTTTTTTTTCTCTCTTCCTCCTCTTCCTCCCTCTCTTCCTTCTCCTCTTCCTCTTCTTCTTCCACCTGTCTTACATGTTTTTGTGTACTTTGGATGACTTTTTTTTTTCAAACGTTGATGTGAATCAATTCGAGAGTATTTGTATTTAGCCTCGCTTGTATTCCCACGTCTAATCCTCGGGAGGGCGAGCCCTTCCATAGGTGGAGCGCGTCCGTAGGTCAATTACTTTGAAAGCTCCTCTGTGTACATAACACACAGCCCTCAAACCGACATGCGCAGTCGAGCGCGTACACACACACACACACACACACACACACACACACACACACACGCATTTTGGATTGCATGTGTACATAGGTCTGGATATACACAGAAATGTTCCACAGTGTATATTGCATTAGATCAATGTGTATATGATTGTGTATGGTTTTAGGATGTTAGTGGAAAGGCCTACATGCACTAATGTATGTAGGTCATTGTACAAATATGTACATGGGTATGTACGAATGTGTACATAGACACAAGGCGAATATACTTGGTATTTATGCAAATGTGTTGCACACGGATACGCACATGTGACTGTGTGTTTGCGTACGAGGCAGTGGACCTCAAACTCGACTCCAAGCAGCCCAGGCCTTCCAAACACATAGGGCAAAGGTGACGATCTTGGTAGCCAGGTGCTTCCTGGCGTAATCTCTCTCTCTCTCTCTCTCTCTCTCTCACACACACACACACACACACACACACACACACACACACACACACTTCCTTCCTTCCTGAGTGGTACTAAACATTTTGCCGTCGAGCGAAGGGGTCACTGCCGTCTCTTTAAGAAATTTTGGGTTTTGAGTTTACTGTTTAAGGGCTTACGCCAGGAGGCGCTTCGTTGCTAACCGGCCTCCTTTGTCCTGTGTGCTGGGACTACCAGGTAAGCTCCTGGGATCTCGGAAGTAGAGTTTGTCCTGCGAAGCGAGGCTGAAACCAACCTGCCACAGCGACGCTCTGTGTGCGTCTTTGTGTGTGTGTGCGTGTGCGTGTATTCGCTGGCAAACGCGTGTGCGTGCGTGCGCGTGTACGCGTGTGTACATTAAAGATGCAAGTGTTGGACGACGGAGCCCAACCTTCTTTTATCGATTTCTCTTTCGCCCTCCCCTCCCCCTCCCCCTCCCTCTCTATCCCACTCCCTCATCTCCCTCCCTCCCTCCCTTCCTCCCTTCCTTCCTTCTTTCCTTGACTCCATTCCATCCCTCCATTCCCTCTCTCAGTCTTCTATCCGTGTAATTGACATATCATCCCCAACCTTTCTCTTTCTGTCTCTCTTCTTCTCTCTCTCTCTCCTTCTCTCTCTCTCTCTCTCTCTCTCTCTCTCTCTCTCTCTCTCTCTCTCTCCTCAGTCTTTTTCTCCTCCTCTCTCTCTCTCTCTCTCTCTCTCTCTCTCTCTCTCTCTCTCTCTCTCTCTCTCTCTCTCTCTCTCTCTCTCTCACACACACACACACACACACACACACACACACACACAAACACAAACATATACACACACGCGCGCGCACTCACGCACACACACACCCTCACCCTTTCTTTGTCTCTCTCTCTCTCACACGCACTCACTTTCCCTCGCTCTCTCCCCCTCCATCTGTACCCCTTTATCCCCCCCCCCTGTCTTCCTCGTTTCTCTCTCCACAACCCTTCTCCTCTTGTCTTCTTCAGGGTGTCTCTGCTGCCTTGTACCACTCCTCCCTCTCCTACTCCTCCTCCTCCTCCTCCTCCTCCTCCTCCCTTACCACCTTGACACTCCATCTCTCCCTCCTCATTCCCCAATTCCTCTCTTTGTCCCCGTTTTCACTTGAATTCCCATTCCGCCCATTCTCTCCACATCCTCTTCTATACCCCCCTCCCCCCTCAACTCCATCTCCTCCCAGCGCGCGCACATGCGCACGCACGCGCAATGTATATGAACATCTTTAAAGCGTATTGCCACACCCAAGCTAGACCAGTCATAGGGTCCATTCTTGGCAGGCACCCAGGTAGACACCCTTCTCATCACGTCGGACGTATTCACGTACATAGCTACGTCACGCTTAGGTGCTCACTCGCACAGGGTTCTTTGCTGAAGAGATGGCAGCGTCACCAGTTGGTTGAAGTGTTTCAGCTGGCGATCGGTGATCAGGCAGGTTGCTTTTGCTTGGTCACGTGATTGCTCCAGCGGTGTGAAGTGTGTGTGTGTGTGTGTGTGTGTGTGTGTGTGTGTGTGTGTGTGTGTGTGTGTTTGCATGTATTTACCTAATCGTAGTGTATACAGGGATGGGGCATCGCTCGCGTGGTTCTATATCTTACCATCAAGTTTTCCTGCCTAGATTCAAATTCATATATAATGTCAGTGTGTGTGTATGTGTGCATGCGAGCGCGCGTGCAGTTCAGTCCATAACCAGTGCTAACAGTCGATAGGCGGCAACCATGATAAGGTAATAAAAGTGGCACTTGAAGGGGAGAACTTAATCGAGGTCGACCACACTTCTTTCGCCGTCGAAGTGGGTGATGACGATGGGAATGCCCCCAAGGACGAATGAAATCGCGCGGCGGCAGGGCAAAGCAAGGGGGGCACGGAAGGGAGCGTCCAATGGTCTTGGGTTTGCCTAATTGTCGAGAACCAAGGGGTCCGAGAGGTAAACCAATTTACAAAAATCAGGAAGAAGTCTTTTTTTCTCTCTCCTCCCCCCCCCCCCTCGGAGGACATAAAAATAACTCCTTTCAGGGTCTTTGCGTCCTAATTTCTAGTTGGGATACTTCATCATTGGGGAGAAGAAAGGGTTAGGGTGTCTATTTTGCCACCATGTTGGGGAGTTCGGGTTGTTGATCAAGTGATTGATATTTAAACTAACCCCCCCCACACACATACACACTTGTGTATGTATGTATATGTGGGAGTGATTCTGTCTGGATATCTCAGATTTGTTTGCCGTACCCCATCATTACCAACTTCTTCCTTGTTTTCCTCTTTTTTATCTCTCTCCTCACTTGGTTTGAGTTCTCTCGTCCCTCCTCTCATTTACCCCAATTCTCTCCCTTCCCACCCACTCCATCATACCCTCCCCTCCCTCTCACCCCTCCCTCCCTCCCTCCCTCCCTCCCTCCCTCCCTCCTTACTTTTCCCCTCGCAGTTTCCCCTCGGCACAACTTTTCCTCATTACTTTCCTCCGTGTTTAGCTTTGCCGACCCCGTTCTTCTCATTCCTTCGCCTCATTATGCACAAGTATATTTACGCCCGGCCATTCATCTGGCAGGCAAATGAAATGAAGTCAGCCAACGCAAGAATGATGATGCGCGCGCATGTAGGGTTGAGGTTTGTGCGTTCGAAACTGCGTGAAAGTGTGCGGTCCGTTCGAGTGTGTGTGAAAATGTGGTCCCAGTTGATTTTTTTTTTTCAGGTTGGTTGGTATTCATAGAAAAATATTGTTTCTCGCTTTTTATTTTATTTTTTTCCAGTGAAGATGTTTACTGTAGCAATTGGTAATAGTTTCCTGTTGTTTAACACATTCCTGTTGGGTTGGGATGACAAGCCATGCGCATGGATTTATGCAAACTTGGGCCACATTTCGCGCCTTTCATTTGGACTCGAACATTGGTCGTGTGGCAACGTGGTGCGCCGGGTTCGTATGGAAATGGGAGGTTAACTAAGATACTTCAACATTTTAGTAATCTTTGGTTAAATCCCCTTCCAGGAACACACACGAGCTTGTGGCACATTAGCCATATTTCACGGTTAGGGGAACCACGGCATAACCTTGTGTGTGTGTGTGTGCGCGCGCGCGTGTGTGTGTGTGGGCTGAAGAAATTGGCCCCATCGTCTCTTGCGTTTTTGTTTACTTGGTTGAAAAGGAAAATAATGGATTGGGAAATGTCCATTAGAGGGAAGAATGCCTTTGTGTGTGTGTGTGTGTGCGTGTGCGTGTGCGTGTGTGCGTGCGTGTGCATGGGTGGGTGCGTTTACACCAATCTACAGCGTTTTCCCCAAACCTGCAGTCGCCTTCATTCTTATGTTCTTGAGTCTCTCATACCCCATTGAACAAAACCGTGGGAGAATGGGGGTAGGGATGGGGGGTATTTATTTGATCAACAAACTAGACGGCGGAATGAAAAATGAAAATAAATGAGTAAAAAAGAAAAATGCGTGTTCCGAGGTAATTTTTTTCGGGTGGTTAATTTTTCGCCATTTTGTTATTCCAGATTATTTGTTAAACGTGAAAGAATGAAGCATTGCTGTTCATAAGACGACGAGATAGGAGTGTGTAGGTATACATCACACGCGCTTGCTTGCGCTTACACGTACACAATACAATACAGTACCTGAATGAAAATTTGAGTATGATAAATGGTAAATAAGGAGTGTGTGTGTGTGTGTATGTATGTATATGTACAACTCGCGCGTGCGCCAGCATACACACACACACACAAATACACACACACACACACACACACACACGCACACACACGCACACACACACTACGCGGAGCTGTGTGAAGAGGTAGAGTTGAGTTAGGAGGCATCTCTTGGAGGCTTGCCCTCCCTGGATAAGGAATACGTTAGCGTAGTATTAGTCGTTGCTGGGGAGATAGCCGGATTGCCTTGTCAACTGATCGCGGGTGGTGGCTGGAGAGTGGGGGTTGGCTGGCGTGGCCGGTGGTGCCGCTGCCCGAGCCTCGAGGGGATCGACCCCCTCCCCCCCCCCCCTTGCCGGCATCGCCCTCGTTTCCGGCATAAGGAGGAGGAGGGAGGGCAGAAGAAGGAGCAGGATACCAACCAGGTAGCAAGGAAGGAAGGATCTCTCTCTCTCTCTCTCTCTCTCTCTCTCTCTCTCTCTCTCTCTCTCTCTCTCTCTCTCTCTCTCTCTCTCTCTCTCTCTCTCTCACACACACACACACACACACACACACACACACACACACACACACACACACACACACACACACACACTGCCCCTTATCTCTTCCCATCCTTTACTGATTGATCGGTCTGTTTTCTTTTACTTTGGCCAAGCCCCCCTCTCCCTTTGGAGTTTTTTTGTCTGTCCCGCCTTGTTTTCCTCGCACCGATGGGAAGGGGGACGGGGAGGGGGAGGGATCGTGGAAGGATTAAGACCCGCGGTGGGGAGAGCGAGGGGACTCGAGTGTCAGGGATTTTGTGAAAGGAATTTGAAGTGAGTGGGTGCTGGGCCCAGGGAAGATCGTTGCGGTGGATGCTGGACCTTGGGGGAGATCACACCGTGGTAGCGGATGCTGAGTGCTGCAAGGAGATGGATGAGGGTTGACCTTCGAAAGATGTGGGGTGTTGATGAAGATGTCTGTAATCATGTGACTCTCTCTCTCTCTCTCTCTCTCTCTCTCTCTCTCTCTCTCTCTCTCTCTCTCTCTCTCTCTCTCTCTCTCTCTCTCTCTCTCTCTCCCCTTCTCTCTCTCTCTCTCTGCCTTCTCTCTCTCTCTGACACACTTCAACGCGCTCGCGCGCATCCGTGCATCCGCGAGGGACTCGAAATATAAAAAAAAAATACACATTGGTATAATAAATTAAGAATTTTTTCAAGAAATGAGTCTATATTAAAGTTGACCGTTGTCGTGTGAAATGAAAAAACGATGATGATTAATAATATAATTAGAGAAGTAATAAGAGTAGTGCGTGTCTCGGATGTTTACATTTGCACGTTGTGAAAGGCTGCGCATGTATTCCGTAGACTTTTGTGATCATTCACGGGTGTGCGCGACACACACACACACACACACACACACACACACACACACACACACACACACACATATATATATATATATATATACCACACACGAACTCGCCTTGAGGTCCTTATAGAGGCTGGGAGAAGCTGATAAGTAGGGATCAAAGGAGGTTACTAACACCCCTCCTCCCCCAGAAGTGATAGTTCAGTTGGAATTTGAACCCCTTCACTGGGGAGGAGTGGGACCAGGGCGTTTTATTCCAAATGACTTAAGGTAATTCTAGGGCAGCGTTTCCCAAACTTTTCCGACGCTAAGGGCACTCCCCAGTAGTCAGGTCTAAGCAGTCCAGTACCCCCTAACTAATATCTTATCACTAGAAGGATAAAGGAAAGTGTATGTATTGCTTCCTAAAATTTGTTTCAGCACCATCAGGGGGTGCTAGTTCCCTAGGTTGGGAAACGGTGTTTTAGGGTATGTCCGCGCGGTGTCCAAAGCTGCCTCAGTCGTCAGTCATGTCACCAAGCAATGTCTCTAATGGATTTCGCCTGGCGAATTTATCCCGATAAGGGGGCGACCCTCACTGAAAATGTTTGCATAGTGTTCCGTGTGAGTGCATGGGGAGGAAGTCCATTCCTGTGCTTGGGGTATTTGGCAGAGAAGAAACTCCAAAACAATATTTCGACTCCCGTCCAGCGAGTTCTATATTGGGAGAGCAGCGCTGGTAAACTACAATCCACAACAGCCCTAGATTGTGTGTATGTGTGTGTGTGTGTGTGTGTAAGAGGATAGGGGGTATATTTATGTAATGAAATTTTGGGTGCTCTAGGGCGTAGGCAACGCATAGTAGAACAGTAACCCTCCTCCCTTCTTCCTCCTCATCTTCTTCCTCTTCCTCCTCCTCCTCCTCCTCCTCCTCCCTCCTCCTAAGTGGGTCGGGGTCTAATCTTCGGGGTCATAGATTTTGGCCCTCGGGGGGGGGGGCAAACCCCCGGGTGGGGTCTGAGGCACGCAGAGGGCATCCCTCAACGCTATCCACCGTCACACGAAGTCGCAAAGGAACCTTGTTTGGTGGCGGAGACGGAAGAGGAGGAGAAGGCGACACGTCACCGCCCCCTCCCTCCCTCCTTCTTTCGGCACCGCCCTTTGGTGAGAAGGGGCTGGTCGGGGACCCCCCCTCACTCCCTCACTCCCTCCTTCGGTCGCTGCGTTGGAGCGATCTCGGGTCCCTAGGGTTGACGGGGGTCAGATAGGCCTCCTCGTGTGTGCTGGGTTCTCTAAAGAACGTTTCCGAGTAGTGTGTTTATGTGAGTGTGTGTGAACATTTCATTTCCTGTAGGTACCTTACCCAATTTTGACAGGCACCAGAGATGCAGGTAATCAGTAGTACGTGGTATTTACTCAGTTTCAGCCACTTTAGTTATGGTGATGATGACATCATCATTACCGTTGGGTTTCCTCTCATTTCGCTCTGCGTGTACCCTGTTCGAATCCAGCAGGTATTGGTGACTGTCACTCCCCTTAGATGCCCGAGGTTTTCGTTCGTAGTGTTTGTCTGCCGGCTTTTGCCACGTCACTCCTGCAAACTTCTTTTCCTCATCCCTTCATCTCTCATGAGTGGCGGTGATGGTGGGACAGCTGTATTGAGAATCGGCGGTGCCTCACAAAACACCACGGGGCTCTGTGATGCGGCCGCAGGCTCGGTCACTGGCGGTAGCCACCTTTTCTGGCACTCATTGGCACTTCGCTGTTCGCAGCTGTGCAATGATATGCTAACCAGTCGGGGGAGTTCGGCAGGGATTTCCCCATAATGCATCTGAATTAGTGGCCTATTACTCTCCAGGCTGGTCATATATATATATTCATGCATCGTGCATAAGCTTATTTTATTATACTTTTCGATCAATGAATCCTCGTGTATTATCATTTGATCTCTCCTCTCTCTTTCCCTACCATCAAGTGTAACACATCACTTTATATATGTTTTTATTATTTTTTTTCACTCTTGTTTTCATTGTGTGTTATGAATAACTCTTCCTCGTTTTGGCAAAAGAAAATATTTTAAGAAACAAAGTTAGGCTCAGATATATTTTGGAAAGTACTTCTGTCTTCCTCTCTCTCCCTCCCCCCCTCTCTCTCTCTCTCTCTCTCTCTCTCTCTCTCTCTCTCTCTCTCTCTCTCTCCTTCTCTCTCCTTCTCTCTCCTTCTCTCTCCCCTCTTTCCCTTCACAGTACAGTGATGATGAAACTGGATGATGATTTTAGCGTCCCCCTGGTGGTGGGAATGGGAAACGATGCGCGTGGGTGGTGCCTTTGCCCCCTTAGGCGAAGCGAAGCGAATCTAAATGAAGCTAAACGAGGCGAATCGCCAGCTCTAGGATGAATGCATGTTTAAAGGCCGGCTGCTGAATGGAATCGTCTGGCCTTGCAACAGTAAATAAAAAACCTAAGATAATAATTATGGTGATAATTCGTTTCGGAGCGTTACTTAAGGACGACTGGTCCCAGGCTACCCTGTTAGTGATGTCACATTCTCCATGAGAAAGGAGTGACGCCATGTTTCCTCCAGATGACGTCAGGAAGAGGGCGAAGAGCGGGTTTGTCTCCTAAAGTTTCGAGGTTCACCTCCGTGGGACCAGGACGAGATGGAGTAGTTGGATTAGGACCCTGGGAGCCGCGGGATCCCTCTGCCCCTACCTACCACTCCTACTACTCCTCCTCGTCCTCGTCCTCTTCTTCGACCTCATCTCCTTGCTCCTTATACTTCACCCCCTTCCCACACCTCGCACTCCCTTTTCTATTTTTCTTCTCTTCCTCCTACTCCTTCCACTCCTCATCCTCTTCTTGTTCACTCCAAGTAGGACCGAAACTTTGAGCGCGCGCGCGCGTGTGTGTGTGTATATGTGCGTGTGTGTGCGCGCGCGCCCGTGTACGTGTTTTTTACCTCCGTTGGCCGAGTTGCACACGAAGGGAAAGAGACGCATCACTAGTTCAGAACGTGGCCCGTTCGTTGCTTTGAACTCACGAGTGCTCTGGGTGACATCCAACCCCCGTGCAGGCTTGCCTCTGCCAGCGCCCCCTTCCCCTCCCCACCCTTGGGGGGTTGGGGGGGGGGTTCGGAAGCCGCCGAGCCGCCGCATGGGGCTGCAGGAGCGAACGAGGGCAAGCATTCCCGAGGGAGCACCGTCCCCCCTTCCTCTCTATCGATCCCTCCCGCTCCCGCTCTCTCTCCGGGTCTTCCTCCCTCTTTCCACCCCTCCCTTCATCCCCCCTTCACTACCTCCTTCCTTCATTCCTTCCTTCTTTCACTCCCTCAGCCAACTTCTCTGCTTGGCCCCTTCTCTTCCTACTTACCTAGCTCATTCCATACCTACCACCCTTTACCCTTCCATCCTTCCTTCTCTCCTTACCGTCAGCCATCTTCTCTCCCCCTTCTCTCTTTCTGTTCTCTATACCTCCCTTTTTCCTCACCCCTATCCTTACCGTCCACCCTTTAGCCCCATTTCGCTGTCTCCCCTCCTTCGTCCCTCCTCTTCTCCCTGTATCTTATAGTTATGCCCATTTCCCTCAAATATTATCTTGCACCTTTCTGCCTCCCTCTTCCTGTCCTTCTCCTCCTCCTCCCTTTTCCCCTCTTTTCATCCCTCACCCTTTCCTCGCCTCTCCCCTCTGAACCATGTAATTGGGTTCTGTGTGTGTGTGCGCGTGCGTGCGTGTGCTGTGGCTCGTTTGGAGTGTTATGGCACTGCAGCATACCAGAGACTTTGGAAGCGGTGAAGGGTCCAACTTTCTTCTCGTCTTCAGTGTTGGGATTAAGTCTGGATTCTCATCCGGACTACCAATGTGCTTGTAAGGCGTGCGCACGCACACACACACACACACACACACACACACACACACACACACACACACACACACACACAAAGATCGGTGGACTATGAAAATGTTGAATACATATACATACATGAATACATGTTGAATACATACATGAAGATACATATGTTTGATGTATCCACAAAGAGCGATAGACCTATGAAAATGTTGAATAATATTTCTAAGATTGTGGGTGTTTGAAGAGCAGGTGGCCCAGTTGATGATGGAAGTCTTGTTGGTCGAAGAGAGACCCAAGAGACTTGTTGATAGTGTTGCAAGAACAAGGAAGGAACTCCTGCGTCAAGGCGCCTCGTGAGACGGGGAGTGGGAGGAGTGAGACCACGAGGAAGACCGGAATGTAGGAGGTGCACCCGCTGGGTCGGGGGAGGGGGCGGGGGGGGGGTCAAGCCCTCGTGGTAATTTTCTCTCTTTCTCTCTCGCTCGCTCTTTTTCTCTTTGAATTTTGATACACTTGACAGTATGACGTTAATTTTCGTAAGATGATAGATTACAAATGGAATTTATATTTTGTTGAACTGCTATCATGAAAGTATTAGGCTACATTATGTATATATATATATATATATATATATATATATATGTGTGTGTGTGTGTGTGTTATGTTTGTTATTACTCTCATCACCCCCCAAGAAGAACCCCGATATCACATTCTTGCTAGGGGAGGAAAAGAATATGAAAACTAAAAACCAAAACGTGCAATGGCCGAGTAACTATTGGATGAAGAAGAGCGGATGCTGGACCAGGCCTGTTCGCTTTCTCCTTCGTCGGGGAGTACTTCCCCCATTCCCTCCTCAGCACCCCCCCCCACTCCCCACCCCCTACTCCAGTTCCTGATACTTAAAGGTCACAGTATCCAACCCGCATTCGATTATACATGGCCTCCCAAGATTCAATCAATACTGAACCTTCACCATAAGGTTTCGGAAGGCTTCAGGGTTTTTTTTTGTTTTTTTTTTTGGGGGGGGCAGGCAGATGCTGTCATCTCCCAACATTTTTACTTTTCGAAAGACGGACCTCTGTCATATTGTACCTTCCACTCCCTTACATTGTACATGTTCTTAAACGTGACGCCCTAATACACATTTGGCCCCATCCTTCACTCGCACCTCCCATTTTGTTTATGGAATGGATTCCATTATCATCTTTAGCCATGACGCGATATCGTCCCCGGGGATAGAAGCACTGGTATGGGGGGATTTTTTTTTTTTTTTTTTTTTTGGGGGGGGGGGGCGAGTGGTGTCCTCGCGTGTTTTGGGTTCATTGATCAACGGGGCGTCCTCTTCCATCCTCGCTTTATTGGGCGCAGGTGGTTCGGGAGCCGAGACCAGCTGCAGGTGGTTCTCTGGTCCGCTTGTTCCGTTTGTGGAGGTACAAAGTACTGTCCTTTCAAAAAGGACTTCGACTAAGGCAGCATAAGTATGCCTTAATCTTTTATTTTTATTGATATTATTATCACTGTT